>NC_092112.1:13244239-13480289 GCF_045679555.1 Salvelinus alpinus | reverse complement strand
CATGTACCACCCCACAACCACTATCAGATTAGAGCCATACGGGAGACTAGACATCTACCACCCCACTACCGCTGTCAGATTAGAGCCATAAGGGAGACTAGACATCTACCACCCCACTACCACTATCAGATTAGAGCCATAAGGGAGACTAGACATCTACCACCCCACTACCACTATCAGATTAGAGCCATAAGGGAGACTAGACATTTACCACCCCACTACCGCTGTCAGATTAGAGCCATAAGGGAGACTAGACATCTACCACCCCACTACCACTATCAGATTAGAGCCATAAGGGAGACTAGACATCTACCACCCCACTACCACTATCAGATTAGAGCCATAAGGGAGACTAGACATCTACCACCCCACTACCCCTATCAGATTAGAGTCATAAGGGAGACTAGACATCTACCACCCCACTATCAGATTAGAGTCATAAGGGAGACTAGACATGTACCACCCCACTACCACTATCAGATTAGAGCTATAAGGGAGACTAGACATCTACCACCCCACTACCACTATCAGATTAGAGCCATAAGGGAGACTAGACATCTACCACCCCACTACCACTATCAGATTAGAGCCATAAGGGAGACTAGACATCTACCACCCCACTACCACTATCATATTAGAGCCATAAGGGAGACTAGACATTTACCACCCCACTACCGCTGTCAGATTAGAGCCATAAGGTAGACTAAACATCTACCACCCCACTACCACTATCAGATTAGAGCCATAAGGGAGACTAGACATCTACCACCCCACTACCACTATCAGATTAGAGCCATAAGGGAGACTAGACATCTACCACCCCACTACCACTATCTGATTAGAGCCATAAGGGAGACTAGACATCTACCACCCCACTACCACTAACAGATTAGAGTCATAAAGGAGACTAGACATCTACCACCCCACTACCGCTGTCAGATTAGAGCCATAAGGGAGGCTAGACATCTACCATCCCACTACCGCTGTCAGATTAGAGCCATAAGGGAGACTAGACATCTACCATCCCACTATCGCTGTCAGATTAGAGCCATAAGGGAGACTAGACATCTACCACCCCACTACCACTATCAGATTAGAGCCATAAGGGAGACTAGACATCTACCACCCCACTACCACTATCTGATTAGAGCCATAAGGGAGACTAGACATCTACCACCCCACTACCACTAACAGATTAGAGTCATAAAGGAGACTAAACATCTACCACCCCACTACCACTATCAGATTAGAGCCATAAGGGAGACTAGACATCTACCACCCCACTACCACTATCAGATTAGAGTCATAAGGGAGACTAGACATCTACCACCCCACTATCAGATTAGAGTCATAAGGGAGACTAGACATGTACCACCCCACTACCACTATCAGATTAGAGCCATAAAGGAGACTAGACATCTACCACCCCACTACCGCTGTCAGATTAGAGCCATAAGGGAGACTAGACATCTACCACCCCACTACCACTATCAGATTAGAGCCATAAGGGAGACTAGACATCTACCACCCCACTACCACTATCAGATTAGAGCCATAAGGGAGACTAGACATTTACCACCCCACTACCGCTGTCAGATTAGAGCCATAAGGGATACTAAACATCTACCACCCCACTACCACTATCAGATTAGAGCCATAAGGGAGACTAGACATCTACCACCCCACTACCACTATCAGATTAGAGCCATAAGGGAGACTAGACATCTACCACCCCACTACCACTATCAGATTAGAGCCATAAGGGAGACTAGACATCTACCACCCCACTACCACTATCAGATTAGAGTCATAAGGGAGACTAGACATCTACCACCCCACTATCAGATTAGAGTCATAAGGGAGACTAGACATCTACCACCCCACTACCACTATCAGATTAGAGCCATAAGGGAGACTAGACATCTACCACCCCACTACCACTATCAGATTAGAGCCATAAGGGAGACTAGACATCTACCACCCCACTACCACTATCCGATTAGAGCCATAAGGGAGACTAGACATCTACCACCCCACTACCGCTGTCAGATTAGAGCCATAAGGGAGACTAGACATCTACCACCCCACTACCACTATCAGATTAGAGCCATAAGGGAGGCTAGACATCTACCACCCCACTACCGCTGTCAGATTAGAGCCATAAGGGAGACTAGACATCTACCACCCCACTACCACTATCAGATTAGAGCCATAAGGGAGACTAGACATCTACCACCCCACTACCACTATCAGATTAGAGCCATAAGGGAGACTAGACATCTACCACCCCACTACCGCTGTCAGATTAGAGCCATAAGGGAGACTAGACATCTACCACCCCACTACCACTATCAGATTAGAGCCATAAGGGAGACTAGACATCTACCACCCCACTACCACTATCAGATTAGAGTCATAAGGGAGACTAGACATCTACCACCCCACTATCAGATTAGAGTCATAAGGGAGAATAGACATCTACCACCCCACTACCACTATCAGATTAGAGCCATAAGGGAGGCTAGACATCTACCATCCCACTACCGCTGTCAGATTAGAGCCATAAGGGAGACTAGACATCTACCACCCCACTACCGCTATCAGATTAGAGCCATAAGGGAGACTAGACATCTACCACCCCACTACCACTATCAGATTAGAGCCATAAGGGAGACTAGACATCTACCACCCCACTACCACTATCAGATTAGAGTCATAAAGGAGACTAGACATCTACCACCCCACTACCGCTGTCAGATTAGAGCCATAAGGGAGGCTAGACATCTACCATCCCACTATCGCTGTCAGATTAGAGCCATAAGGGAGACTAGACATCTACCACCCCACTACCACTATCAGATTAGAGCCATAAGGGAGACTAGACATCTACCACCCCACTACCACTATCTGATTAGAGCCATAAGGGAGACTAGACATCTACCACCCCACTACCACTAACAGATTAGAGTCATAAAGGAGACTAAACATCTACCACCCCACTACCACTATCAGATTAGAGCCATAAGGGAGACTAGACATCTACCACCCCACTACCACTATCAGATTAGAGTCATAAGGGAGACTAGACATCTACCACCCCACTATCAGATTAGAGTCATAAGGGAGACTAGACATGTACCACCCCACTACCACTATCAGATTAGAGCCATAAGGGAGACTAGACATCTACCACCCCACTACCACTATCAGATTAGAGCCATAAGGGAGACTAGACATTTACCACCCCACTACCGCTGTCAGATTAGAGCCATAAGGGATACTAAACATCTACCACCCCACTACCACTATCAGATTAGAGCCATAAGGGAGACTAGACATCTACCACCCCACTACCACTATCAGATTAGAGCCATAAGGGAGACTAGACATCTACCACCCCACTACCACTATCAGATTAGAGCCATAAGGGAGACTAGACATCTACCACCCCACTACCACTATCAGATTAGAGTCATAAGGGAGACTAGACATCTACCACCCCACTATCAGATTAGAGTCATAAGGGAGACTAGACATCTACCACCCCACTACCACTATCAGATTAGAGTCATAAGGGAGACTAGACATCTACCACCCCACTATCAGATTAGAGCCATAAGGGAGACTAGACATTTACCACCCCACTACCGCTGTCAGATTAGAGCCATAAGGGAAGATAAACATCTACCACCCCACTACCACTATCAGATTAGAGCCATGAGGGAGACTAGACATCTACCACCCCACTACCACTAACAGATTAGAGCCATAAGGGAGACTAGACATCTACCACCCCACTACCACTATCAGATTAGAGTCATAAGGGAGACTAGACATCTACCACCCCACTATCAGATTAGAGTCATAAGGGAGACTAGACATGTACCACCCCACTACCACTATCAGATTAGAGCCATAAGGGAGACTAGACATCTACCACCCCACTACCGCTGTCAGATTAGAGCCATAAGGGAGACTAGACATCTACCACCCCACTACCACTATCAGATTAGAACCATAAGGGAGACTAGACATCTACCACCCCACTACCACTATCAGATTAGAGCCATAAGGGAGACTAGACATTTACCACCCCACTACCGCTGTCAGATTAGAGCCATAAGGGAGACTAAACATCTACCACCCCACTACCACTATCAGATTAGAGCCATAAGGGAGACTAGACATCTACCACCCCACTACCACTATCAGATTAGAGCCATAAGGGAGACTAGACATCTACCACCCCACTACCACTATCTGATTAGAGCCATAAGGGAGACTAGACATCTACCACCCCACTACCACTAACAGATTAGAGTCATAAAGGAGACTAGACATCTACCACCCCACTACCGCTGTCAGATTAGAGCCATAAGGGAGACTAGACATCTACCATCCCACTACCGCTGTCAGATTAGAGCCATAAGGGAGACTAGACATCTACCACCCCACTATCGCTGTCAGATTAGAGCCATAAGGGGGACTAGACATCTACCACCCCACTACCACTATCAGATTAGAGCCATAAGGGAGACTAGACATCTACCACCCCACTACCACTATCAGATTAGAGCCATAAGGGAGACTAGACATCTACCACCCCACTACCACTAACAGATTAGAGTCATAAAGGAGACTAAACATCTACCACCCCACTACCACTATCAGATTAGAGCCATAAGGGAGACTAGACATCTACCACCCCACTACCACTATCAGATTAGAGTCATAAGGGAGACTAGACATCTACCACCCCACTATCAGATTAGAGCCATAAGGGAGACTAGACATGTACCACCCCACTACCACTATCAGATTAGAGCCATAAGGGAGACTAGACATCTACCACCCCACTACCACTATCAGATTAGAGCCATAAGGGAGACTAGACATCTACCACCCCAATACCACTATCAGATTAGAGCCATAAGGGAGACTAGACATCTACCACCCCACTACCACTATCAGATTAGAGCCATAAGGGAGACTAGACATTTACCACCCCACTACCGCTGTCAGATTAGAGCCATAAGGGATACTAAACATCTACCACCCCACTACCACTATCAGATTAGAGCCATAAGGGAGACTAGACATCTACCACCCCACTACCACTATCAGATTAGAGCCATAAGGGAGACTAGACATCTACCACCCCACTACCACTATCAGATTAGAGCCATAAGGGAGACTAGACATCTACCACCCCACTACCACTATCAGATTAGAGTCATAAGGGAGACTAGACATCTACCACCCCACTATCAGATTAGAGTCATAAGGGAGACTAGACATCTACCACCCCACTACCACTATCAGATTAGAGTCATAAGGGAGACTAGACATCTACCACCCCACTATCAGATTAGAGTCATAAGGGAGACTAGACATCTACCACCCCACTACCACTATCAGATTAGAGCCATAAGGGAGGCTAGACATCTACCATCCCACTACCGCTGTCAGATTAGAGCCATAAGGGAGACTAGACATCTACCACCCCACTACCACTATCAGATTAGAGCCATAAGGGAGACTAGACATCTACCACCCCACTACCACTATCAGATTAGAGCCATAAGGGAGACTAGACATTTACCACCCCACTACCACTATCAGATTAGAGTCATAAGGGAGACTAAACATCTACCACCCCACTACCACTATCAGATTAGAGCCATAAGGGAGACTAGACATCTACCACCCCACTACCACTATCAGATTAGAGCCATAAGGGAGACTAGACATCTACCACCCCACTACCACTATCTGATTAGAGCCATAAGGGAGACTAGACATCTACCACCCCACTACCACTAACAGATTAGAGTCATAAAGGAGACTAGACATCTACCACCCCACTACCGCTGTCAGATTAGAGCCATAAGGGAGGCTAGACATCTACCATCCCACTACCGCTGTCAGATTAGAGCCATAAGGGAGACTAGACATCTACCATCCCACTATCGCTGTCAGATTAGAGCCATAAGGGAGACTAGACATCTACCACCCCACTACCACTATCAGATTAGAGCCATAAGGGAGACTAGACATCTACCACCCCACTACCACTATCTGATTAGAGCCATAAGGGAGACTAGACATCTACCACCCCACTACCACTAACAGATTAGAGTCATAAAGGAGACTAAACATCTACCACCCCACTACCACTATCAGATTAGAGCCATAAGGGAGACTAGACATCTACCACCCCACTACCACTATCAGATTAGAGTCATAAGGGAGACTAGACATCTACCACCCCACTATCAGATTAGAGTCATAAGGGAGACTAGACATGTACCACCCCACTACCACTATCAGATTAGAGCCATAAAGGAGACTAGACATCTACCACCCCACTACCGCTGTCAGATTAGAGCCATAAGGGAGACTAGACATCTACCACCCCAATACCACTATCAGATTAGAGCCATAAGGGAGACTAGACATCTACCACCCCACTACCACTATCAGATTAGAGCCATAAGGGAGACTAGACATTTACCACCCCACTACCGCTGTCAGATTAGAGCCATAAGGGATACTAAACATCTACCACCCCACTACCACTATCAGATTAGAGCCATAAGGGAGACTAGACATCTACCACCCCACTACCACTATCAGATTAGAGCCATAAGGGAGACTAGACATCTACCACCCCACTACCACTATCAGATTAGAGCCATAAGGGAGACTAGACATCTACCACCCCACTACCACTATCAGATTAGAGTCATAAGGGAGACTAGACATCTACCACCCCACTATCAGATTAGAGTCATAAGGGAGACTAGACATCTACCACCCCACTACCACTATCAGATTAGAGTCATAAGGGAGACTAGACATCTACCACCCCACTATCAGATTAGAGTCATAAGGGAGACTAGACATCTACCACCCCACTACCACTATCAGATTAGAGCCATAAGGGAGGCTAGACATCTACCATCCCACTACCGCTGTCAGATTAGAGCCATAAGGGAGACTAGACATCTACCACCCCACTACCACTATCAGATTAGAGCCATAAGGGAGGCTAGACATCTACCACCCCACTACCGCTGTCAGATTAGAGCCATAAGGGAGACTAGACATCTACCACCCCACTACCACTATCAGATTAGAGCCATAAGGGAGACTAGACATCTACCACCCCACTACCACTATCAGATTAGAGCCATAAGGGAGACTAGACATCTACCACCCCACTACCGCTGTCAGATTAGAGCCATAAGGGAGACTAGACATCTACCACCCCACTACCACTATCAGATTAGAGCCATAAGGGAGACTAGACATCTACCACCCCTCTACCACTAACAGATTTGAGTCATAAAGGAGACTAGACATCTACCACCCCACTACCAGATTAGAGCCATAAGGGAGGCTAGACATCTACCACCCCACTACCACTATCAGATTAGAGTCATAAGGGAGACTAGACATCTACCACCCCACTATCAGATTAGAGTCATAAGGGAGAATAGACATCTACCACCCCACTACCACTATCAGATTAGAGCCATAAGGGAGGCTAGACATCTACCATCCCACTACCGCTGTCAGATTAGAGCCATAAGGGAGACTAGACATCTACCACCCCACTACCACTATCAGATTAGAGCCATAAGGGAGACTAGACATCTACCACCCCACTACCACTATCAGATTAGAGCCATAAGGGAGACTAGACATCTACCACCCCACTACCACTAACAGATTAGATTCATAAAGGAGACTAGACATCTACCACCCCACTAACGCTGTCAGATTAGAGCCATAAGGGAGGCTAGACATCTACCATCCCACTATCGCTGTCAGATTAGAGCCATAAGGGAGACTAGACATCTACCACCCCACTACCACTATCAGATTAGAGCCATAAGGGAGACTAGACATCTACCACCCCACTACCACTATCTGATTAGAGCCATAAGGGAGACTAGACATCTACCACCCCACTACCACTAACAGATTAGAGTCATAAAGGAGACTAAACATCTACCACCCCACTACCACTATCAGATTAGAGCCATAAGGGAGACTAGACATCTACCACCCCACTACCACTATCAGATTAGAGTCATAAGGGAGACTAGACATCTACCACCCCACTATCAGATTAGAGTCATAAGGGAGACTAGACATGTACCACCCCACTACCACTATCAGATTAGAGCCATAAGGGAGACTAAACATCTACCACCCCACTACCACTATCAGATTAGAGCCATAAGGGAGACTAGACATTTACCACCCCACTACCGCTGTCAGATTAGAGCCATAAGGGAGACTAAACATCTACCACCCCACTACCACTATCAGATTAGAGCCATAAGGGAGACTAGACATCTACCACCCCACTACCACTATCAGATTAGAGCCATAAGGGAGACTAGACATCTACCACCCCACTACCACTATCAGATTAGAGCCATAAGGGAGACTAGACATCTACCACCCCACTACCACTATCAGATTAGAGTCATAAGGGAGACTAGACATCTACCACCCCACTATCAGATTAGAGTCATAAGGGAGACTAGACATCTACCACCCCACTACCACTATCAGATTAGAGTCATAAGGGAGACTAGACATCTACCACCCCACTATCAGATTAGAGTCATAAGGGAGACTAGACATCTACCACCCCACTACCACTATCAGATTAGAGCCATAAGGGAGGCTAGACATCTACCATCCCACTACCGCTGTCAGATTAGAGCCATAAGGGAGACTAGACATCTACCACCCCACTACCACTATCAGATTAGAGCCATAAGGGAGGCTAGACATCTACCACCCCACTACCGCTGTCAGATTAGAGCCATAAGGGAGACTAGACATCTACCACCCCACTACCACTATCAGATTAGAGCCATAAGGGAGACTAGACATCTACCACCCCACTACCACTATCAGATTAGAGCCATAAGGGAGACTAGACATCTACCACCCCACTACCGCTGTCAGATTAGAGCCATAAGGGAGACTAGACATCTACCACCCCACTACCACTATCAGATTAGAGCCATAAGGGAGACTAGACATCTACCACCCCTCTACCACTAACAGATTTGAGTCATAAAGGAGACTAGACATCTACCACCCCACTACCAGATTAGAGCCATAAGGGAGGCTAGACATCTACCACCCCACTACCACTATCAGATTAGAGTCATAAGGGAGACTAGACATCTACCACCCCACTATCAGATTAGAGTCATAAGGGAGAATAGACATCTACCACCCCACTACCACTATCAGATTAGAGCCATAAGGGAGGCTAGACATCTACCATCCCACTACCGCTGTCAGATCAGAGCCATAAGGGAGACTAGACATCTACCACCCCACTACCACTATCAGATTAGAGCCATAAGGGAGACTAGACATCTACCACCCCACTACCACTATCAGATTAGAGCCATAAGGGAGACTAGACATCTACCACCCCACTACCACTAACAGATTAGAGTCATAAAGGAGACTAGACATCTACCACCCCACTACCACTATCAGATTAGAGCCATAAGGGAGGCTAGACATCTACCATCCCACTATCGCTGTCAGATTAGAGCCATAAGGGAGACTAGACATCTACCACCCCACTACCACTATCAGATTAGAGCCATAAGGGAGACTAGACATCTACCACCCCACTACCACTATCTGATTAGAGCCATAAGGGAGACTAGACATCTACCACCCCACTACCACTAACAGATTAGAGTCATAAAGGAGACTAAACATCTACCACCCCACTACCACTATCAGATTAGAGCCATAAGGGAGACTAGACATCTACCACCCCACTACCACTATCAGATTAGAGTCATAAGGGAGACTAGACATCTACCACCCCACTATCAGATTAGAGTCATAAGGGAGACTAGACATGTACCACCCCACTACCACTATCAGATTAGAGCCATAAGGGAGACTAGACATCTACCACCCCACTACCGCTGTCAGATTAGAGCCATAAGGGAGACTAGACATCTACCACCCCACTACCACTATCAGATTAGAGCCATAAGGGAGACTAGACATCTACCACCCCACTACCACTATCAGATTAGAGCCATAAGGGAGACTAGATATTTACCACTCCACTACAGCTGTCAGATTAGAGCCATAAGGGATACTAAACATCTACCACCCCACTACCACTATCAGATTAGAGCCATAAGGGAGACTAGACATCTACCACCCCACTACCACTATCAGATTAGAGCCATAAGGGAGACTAGACATCTACCACCCCACTACCACTATCAGATTAGAGCCATAAGGGAGACTAGACATCTACCACCCCACTACCACTATCAGATTACAGTCATAAGGGAGACTAGACATCTACCACCCCACTATCAGATTAGAGTCATAAGGGAGACTAGACATCTACCACCCCACTACCACTATCAGATTAGAGCCATAAGGGAGACTAGACATCTACCACCCCACTACCACTATCAGATTAGAGCCATAAGGGAGACTAGACATCTACCACCCCACTACCACTATCAGATTAGAGCCATAAGGGAGACTAGACATGTACCACCCCACTACCACTATCAGATTAGAGCCATAAGGGAGACTAGACATCTACCACCCCACTACCACTATCAGATTAGAGCCATAAGGGAGACTAGACATCTACCACCCCACTACCACTATCAGATTAGAGCCATAAGGGAGACTAGACATCTACCACCCCACTACCGCTGTCAGATTAGAGCCATAAGGGAGACTAGACATCTACCACCCCACTACCACTATCAGATTAGAGCCATAAGGGAGACTAGACATCTACCACCCCTCTACCACTAACAGATTTGAGTCATAAAGGAGACTAGACATCTACCACCCCACTACCAGATTAGAGCCATAAGGGAGGCTAGACATCTACCACCCCACTACCACTATCAGATTAGAGTCATAAGGGAGACTAGACATCTACCACCCCACTATCAGATTAGAGTCATAAGGGAGAATAGACATCTACCACCCCACTACCACTATCAGATTAGAGCCATAAGGGAGGCTAGACATCTACCATCCCACTACCGCTGTCAGATTAGAGCCATAAGGGAGACTAGACATCTACCACCCCACTACCACTATCAGATTAGAGCCATAAGGGAGACTAGACATCTACCACCCCACTACCACTATCAGATTAGAGCCATAAGGGAGACTAGACATCTACCACCCCACTACCACTAACAGATTAGAGTCATAAAGGAGACTAGACATCTACCACCCCACTACCGCTGTCAGATTAGAGCCATAAGGGAGGCTAGACATCTACCATCCCACTATCGCTGTCAGATTAGAGCCATAAGGGAGACTAGACATCTACCACCCCACTACCACTATCAGATTAGAGCCATAAGGGAGACTAGACATCTACCACCCCACTACCACTATCTGATTAGAGCCATAAGGGAGACTAGACATCTACCACCCCACTACCACTAACAGATTAGAGTCATAAAGGAGACTAAACATCTACCACCCCACTACCACTATCAGATTAGAGCCATAAGGGAGACTAGACATCTACCACCCCACTACCACTATCAGATTAGAGTCATAAGGGAGACTAGACATCTACCACCCCACTATCAGATTAGAGTCATAAGGGAGACTAGACATGTACCACCCCACTACCACTATCAGATTAGAGCCATAAGGGAGACTAGACATCTACCACCCCACTACCGCTGTCAGATTAGAGCCATAAGGGAGACTAGACATCTACCACCCCACTACCACTATCAGATTAGAGCCATAAGGGAGACTAGACATCTACCACCCCACTACCACTATCAGATTAGAGCCATAAGGGAGACTAGACATTTACCACTCCACTACCGCTGTCAGATTAGAGCCATAAGGGATACTAAACATCTACCACCCCACTACCACTATCAGATTAGAGCCATAAGGGAGACTAGACATCTACCACCCCACTACCACTATCAGATTAGAGCCATAAGGGAGACTAGACATCTACCACCCCACTACCACTATCAGATTAGAGCCATAAGGGAGACTAGACATCTACCACCCCACTACCACTATCAGATTACAGTCATAAGGGAGACTAGACATCTACCACCCCACTATCAGATTAGAGTCATAAGGGAGACTAGACATCTACCACCCCACTACCACTATCAGATTAGAGCCATAAGGGAGACTAGACATCTACCACCCCACTACCAATATCAGATTAGAGCCATAAGGGAGGCTAGACATCTACCACCCCACTACCGCTGTCAGATTAGAGCCATAAGGGAGACTAGACATCTACCACCCCACTACCACTATCAGATTAGAGCCATAAGGGAGACTAGAGATCTACCACCCCACTACCACTATCAGATTAGAGCCATAAGGGAGACTAGACATCTACCACCCCACTACCGCTGTCAGATTAGAGCCATTAGGGAGACTAGACATCTACCACCCCACTACCACTATCAGATTAGAGCCATAAGGGAGACTAGACATCTACCACCCCTCTACCACTAACAGATTTGAGTCATAAAGGAGACTAGACATCTACCACCCCACTACCAGATTAGAGCCATAAGGGAGGCTAGACATCTACCACCCCACTACCACTATCAGATTAGAGTCATAAGGGAGACTAGACATCTACCACCCCACTATCAGATTAGAGTCATAAGGGAGAATAGACATCTATCACCCCACTACCACTATCAGATTAGAGCCATAAGGGAGGCTAGACATCTACCATCCCACTACCGCTGTCAGATTAGAGCCATAAGGGAGACTAGACATCTACCACCCCACTACCACTATCAGATTAGAGCCATAAGGGAGACTAGACATCTACCACCCCACTACCACTATCTGATTAGAGCCATAAGGGAGACTAGACATCTACCACCCCACTACCACTAACAGATTAGAGTCATAAAGGAGACTAGACATCTACCATCCCACTACCGCTGTCAGATTAGAGCCATAAGGGAGACTAGACATCTACCACCCCACTACCACTATCAGATTAGAGCCATAAGGGAGACTAGACATCTACCACCCCACTACCACTATCTGATTAGAGCCATAAGGGAGACTAGACATCTACCACCCCACTACCACTAACAGATTAGAGTCATAAAGGAGACTAGACATCTACCACCCCACTACCACTATCAGATTAGAGCCATAAGGGAGACTAGACATCTACCACCCCACTACCACTATCAGATTAGAGTCATAAGGGAGACTAGACATCTACCACCCCACTATCAGATTAGAGTCATAAGGGAGACTAGACATGTACCACCCCACAACCACTATCAGATTAGAGCCATAAGGGAGACTAGACATCTACCACCCCACTACCGCTGTCAGATTAGAGCCATAAGGGAGACTAGACATCTACCACCCCACTACCACTATCAGATTAGAGCCATAAGGGAGACTAGACATCTACCACCCCACTACAACTATCAGATTAGAGCCATAAGGGAGACTAGACATTTACCACCCCACTACCGCTGTCAGATTAGAGCCATAAGGGAGACTAAACATCTACCACCCCACTACCACTATCAGATTAGAGCCATAAGGGAGACTAGACATCTACCACCCCACTACCACTAACAGATTAGAGCCATAAGGGAGACTAGACATCTACCACCCCACTACCACTATCAGATTAGAGCCATAAGGGAGACTAGACATCTACCACCCCACTATCAGATTAGAGCCATAAGGGAGACTAGACATGTACCACCCCACTACCACTATCAGATTAGAGCCATAAGGGAGACTAGACATCTACCACCCCACTACCGCTGTCAGATTAGAGCCATAAGGGAGACTAGACATCTACCACCCCACTACCACTATCAGATTAGAGCCATAAGGGAGACTAGACATCTACCACCCCACTACCACTATCAGATTAGAGCCATAAGGGAGACTAGACATTTACCACCCCACTACCGCTGTCAGATTAGAGCCATAAGGGAGACTAAACATCTACCACCCCACTACCACTATCAGATTAGAGCCATAAGGGAGACTAGACATCTACCACCCCACTACCACTATCAGATTAGAGCCATAAGGGAGACTAGACATCTACCACCCCACTACCACTATCTGATTAGAGCCATAAGGGAGACTAGACATCTACCACCCCACTACCACTAACAGATTAGAGTCATAAAGGAGACTAGACATCTACCACCCCACTACCGCTGTCAGATTAGAGCCATAAGGGAGGCTAGACATCTACCATCCCACTACCGCTGTCAGATTAGAGCCATAAGGGAGACTAGACATCTACCATCCCACTATCGCTGTCAGATTAGAGCCATAAGGGAGACTAGACATCTACCACCCCACTACCACTATCAGATTAGAGCCATAAGGGAGACTAGACATCTACCACCCCACTACCACTATCTGATTAGAGCCATAAGGGAGACTAGACATCTACCACCCCACTACCACTAACAGATTAGAGTCATAAAGGAGACTAAACATCTACCACCCCACTACCACTATCAGATTAGAGCCATAAGGGAGACTAGACATCTACCACCCCACTACCACTATCAGATTAGAGTCATAAGGGAGACTAGACATCTACCACCCCACTATCAGATTAGAGTCATAAGGGAGACTAGACATGTACCACCCCACTACCACTATCAGATTAGAGCCATAAGGGAGACTAGACATCTACCACCCCACTACCGCTGTCAGATTAGAGCCATAAGGGAGACTAGACATCTACCACCCCACTACCACTATCAGATTAGAGCCATAAGGGAGACTAGACATCTACCACCCCACTACCACTATCAGATTAGAGCCATAAGGGAGACTAGACATTTACCACCCCACTACCGCTGTCAGATTAGAGCCATAAGGGATACTAAACATCTACCACCCCACTACCACTATCAGATTAGAGCCATAAGGGAGACTAGACATCTACCACCCCACTACCACTATCAGATTAGAGCCATAAGGGAGACTAGACATCTACCACCCCACTACCACTATCAGATTAGAGCCATAAGGGAGACTAGACATCTACCACCCCACTACCACTATCAGATTAGAGTCATAAGGGAGACTAGACATCTACCACCCCACTATCAGATTAGAGTCATAAGGGAGACTAGACATCTACCACCCCACTACCACTATCAGATTAGAGTCATGAGGGAGACTAGACATCTACCACCCCACTATCAGATTAGAGTCATAAGGGAGACTAGACATCTACCACCCCACTACCACTATCAGATTTGAGCCATAAGGGAAACTAGACATCTACCACCCCACTACCACTATCAGATTAGAGCCATAAGGGAGACTAGACATCTACCACCCCACTACCGCTGTCAGATTAGAGCCATAAGGGAGACTAGACATGTACCACCCCACTACCACTATCAGATTAGAGCCATAAGGGAGACTAGACATCTACCACCCCACTACCACTATCAGATTAGAGCCATAAGGGAGACTAGACATCTACCACCCCACTACCGCTGTCAGATTAGAGCCATAAGGGAGACTAGACATCTACCACCCCACTACCACTATCAGATTAGAGCCATAAGGGAGACTAGACATCTACCACCCCTCTACCACTAACAGATTGGAGTCATAAAGGAGACTAGACATCTACCACCCCACTACCAGATTAGAGCCATAAGGGAGGCTAGACATCTACCACCCCACTACCACTATCAGATTAGAGTCATAAGGGAGACTAGACATCTACCACCCCACTATCAGATTAGAGTCATAAGGGAGAATAGACATCTACCACCCCACTACCACTATCAGATTAGAGCCATAAGGGAGGCTAGACATCTACCATCCCACTACCGCTGTCAGATTAGAGCCATAAGGGAGACTAGACATCTACCACCCCACTACCACTATCAGATTAGAGCCATAAGGGAGGCTAGACATCTACCACCCCACTACCGCTGTCAGATTAGAGCCATAAGGGAGACTAGACATGTACCACCCCACTACCACTATCAGATTAGAGGCATAAGGGAGACTAGACATCTACCACCCCACTACCACTATCAGATTAGAGCCATAAGGGAGACTAGACATCTACCACCCCACTACCGCTGTCAGATTAGAGCCATAAGGGAGACTAGACATCTACCACCCCACTACCACTATCAGATTAGAGCCATAAGGGAGACTAGACATCTACCACCCCTCTACCACTAACAGATTTGAGTCATAAAGGAGACTAGACATCTACCACCCCACTACCAGATTAGAGCCATAAGGGAGACTAGACATCTACCACCCCACTACCACTATCAGATTAGAGTCATAAGGGAGACTAGACATCTACCACCCCACTATCAGATTAGAGTCATAAGGGAGAATAGACATCTACCACCCCACTACCACTATCAGATTAGAGCCATAAGGGAGGCTAGACATCTACCATCCCACTACCGCTGTCAGATTAGAGCCATAAGGGAGACTAGACATCTACCACCCCACTACCACTATCAGATTAGAGCCATAAGGGAGACTAGACATCTACCACCCCACTACCACTATCAGATTAGAGCCATAAGGGAGACTAGACATCTACCACCCCACTACCACTAACAGATTAGAGTCATAAAGGAGACTAGACATCTACCACCCCACTACCGCTGTCAGATTAGAGCCATAAGGGAGGCTAGACATCTACCATCCCACTATCGCTGTCAGATTAGAGCCATAAGGGAGACTAGACATCTACCACCCCACTACCACTATCAGATTAGAGCCATAAGGGAGACTAGACATCTACCACCCCACTACCCCTATCTGATTAGAGCCATAAGGGAGACTAGACATCTACCACCCCACTACCACTAACAGATTAGAGTCATAAAGGAGACTAGACATCTACCACCCCACTATCAGATTAGAGTCATAAGGGAGACTAGACATCTACCACCCCACTACCACTATCAGATTAGAGCCATAAGGGAAACTAGACATCTACCACCCCACTACCACTATCAGATTAGAGCCATAAGGGAGGCTAGACATCTACCACCCCACTACCGCTGTCAGATTAGAGCCATAAGGGAGACTAGACATGTACCACCCCACTACCACTATCAGATTAGAGCCATAAGGGAGACTAGACATCTACCACCCCACTACCACTATCAGATTAGAGCCATAAGGGAGACTAGACATCTACCACCCCACTACCGCTGTCAGATTAGAGCCATAAGGGAGACTAGACATCTACCACCCCACTACCACTATCAGATTAGAGCCATAAGGGAGACTAGACATCTACCACCCCTCTACCACTAACAGATTTGAGTCATAAAGGAGACTAGACATCTACCACCCCACTACCAGATTAGAGCCATAAGGGAGGCTAGACATCTACCACCCCACTACCACTATCAGATTAGAGTCATAAGGGAGACTAGACATCTACCACCCCACTATCAGATTAGAGTCATAAGGGAGAATAGACATCTACCACCCCACTACCACTATCAGATTAGAGCCATAAGGGAGGCTAGACATCTACCATCCCACTACCGCTGTCAGATTAGAGCCATAAGGGAGACTAGACATCTACCACCCCACTACCACTATCAGATTAGAGCCATAAGGGAGGCTAGACATCTACCACCCCACTACCGCTGTCAGATTAGAGCCATAAGGGAGACTAGACATGTACCACCCCACTACCACTATCAGATTAGAGGCATAAGGGAGACTAGACATCTACCACCCCACTACCACTATCAGATTAGAGCCATAAGGGAGACTAGACATCTACCACCCCACTACCGCTGTCAGATTAGAGCCATAAGGGAGACTAGACATCTACCACCCCACTACCACTATCAGATTAGAGCCATAAGGGAGACTAGACATCTACCACCCCTCTACCACTAACAGATTTGAGTCATAAAGGAGACTAGACATCTACCACCCCACTACCAGATTAGAGCCATAAGGGAGACTAGACATCTACCACCCCACTACCACTATCAGATTAGAGTCATAAGGGAGACTAGACATCTACCACCCCACTATCAGATTAGAGTCATAAGGGAGAATAGACATCTACCACCCCACTACCACTATCAGATTAGAGCCATAAGGGAGGCTAGACATCTACCATCCCACTACCGCTGTCAGATTAGAGCCATAAGGGAGACTAGACATCTACCACCCCACTACCACTATCAGATTAGAGCCATAAGGGAGACTAGACATCTACCACCCCACTACCACTATCAGATTAGAGCCATAAGGGAGACTAGACATCTACCACCCCACTACCACTAACAGATTAGAGTCATAAAGGAGACTAGACATCTACCACCCCACTACCGCTGTCAGATTAGAGCCATAAGGGAGGCTAGACATCTACCACCCCACTACCACTATCAGATTAGAGCCATAAGGGAGACTAGACATCTACCACCCCACTACCACTATCAGATTAGAGCCATAAGGGAGACTAGACATCTACCACCCCACTACCCCTATCTGATTAGAGCCATAAGGGAGACTAGACATCTACCACCCCACTACCACTAACAGATTAGAGTCATAAAGGAGACTAAACATCTACCACCCCACTACCACTATCAGATTAGAGCCATAAGGGAGACTAGACATCTACCACCCCACTACCACTATCAGATTAGAGTCATAAGGGAGACTAGACATCTACCACCCCACTATCAGATTAGAGTCATAAGGGAGACTAGACATGTACCACCCCACTACCACTATCAGATTAGAGCCATAAGGGAGACTAGACATCTACCACCCCACTACCGCTGTCAGATTAGAGCCATAAGGGAGACTAGACATCTACCACCCCACTACCACTATCAGATTAGAGCCATAAGGGAGACTAGACATCTACCACCCCACTACCACTATCAGATTAGAGCCATAAGGGAGACTAGACATTTACCACCCCACTACCGCTGTCAGATTAGAGCCATAAGGGATACTAAACATCTACCACCCCACTACCACTATCAGATTAGAGCCATAAGGGAGACTAGACATCTACCACCCCACTACCACTATCAGATTAGAGCCATAAGGGAGACTAGACATCTACCACCCCACTACCACTATCAGATTAGAGCCATAAGGGAGACTAGACATCTACCACCCCACTACCACTATCAGATTAGAGTCATAAGGGAGACTAGACATCTACCACCCCACTATCAGATTAGAGTCATAAGGGAGACTAGACATCTACCACCCCACTACCACTATCAGATTAGAGCCATAAGGGAGACTAGACATCTACCACCCCACTACCACTATCAGATTAGAGCCATAAGGGAGGCTAGACATCTACCACCCCACTACCGCTGTCAGATTAGAGCCATAAGGGAGACTAGACATGTACCACCCCACTACCACTATCAGATTAGAGCCATAAGGGAGACTAGACATCTACCACCCCACTACCACTATCAGATTAGAGCCATAAGGGAGACTAGACATCTACCACCCCACTACCGCTGTCAGATTAGAGCCATAAGGGAGACTAGACATCTACCACCCCACTACCACTATCAGATTAGAGCCATAAGGGAGACTAGACATCTACCACCCCTCTACCACTAACAGATTTGAGTCATAAAGGAGACTAGACATCTACCACCCCACTACCAGATTAGAGCCATAAGGGAGGCTAGACATCTACCACCCCACTACCACTATCAGATTAGAGTCATAAGGGAGACTAGACATCTACCACCCCACTATCAGATTAGAGTCATAAGGGAGAATAGACATCTATCACCCCACTACCACTATCAGATTAGAGCCATAAGGGAGGCTAGACATCTACCATCCCACTACCGCTGTCAGATTAGAGCCATAAGGGAGACTAGACATCTACCACCCCACTACCACTATCAGATTAGAGCCATAAGGGAGACTAGACATCTACCACCCCACTACCACTATCTGATTAGAGCCATAAGGGAGACTAGACATCTACCACCCCACTACCACTAACAGATTAGAGTCATAAAGGAGACTAGACATCTACCACCCCACTACCACTATCAGATTAGAGCCATAAGGGAGACTAGACATCTACCACCCCACTACCACTATCAGATTAGAGTCATAAGGGAGACTAGACATCTACCACCCCACTATCAGATTAGAGTCATAAGGGAGACTAGACATGTACCACCCCACTACCACTATCAGATTAGAGCCATACGGGAGACTAGACATCTACCACCCCACTACCGCTGTCAGATTAGAGCCATAAGGGAGACTAGACATCTACCACCCCACTACCACTATCAGATTAGAGCCATAAGGGAGACTAGACATCTACCACCCCACTACCACTATCAGATTAGAGCCATAAGGGAGACTAGACATTTACCACCCCACTACCGCTGTCAGATTAGAGCCATAAGGGAGACTAAACATCTACCACCCCACTACCACTATCAGATTAGAGCCATAAGGGAGACTAGACATCTACCACCCCACTACCACTAACAGATTAGAGCCATAAGGGAGACTAGACATCTACCACCCCACTACCACTATCAGATTAGAGTCATAAGGGAGACTAGACATCTACCACCCCACTATCAGATTAGAGTCATAAGGGAGACTAGACATGTACCACCCCACTACCACTATCAGATTAGAGCCATAAGGGAGACTAGACATCTACCACCCCACTATCGCTGTCAGATTAGAGCCATAAGGGAGACTAGACATCTACCACCCCACTACCACTATCAGATTAGAGCCATAAGGGAGACTAGACATCTACCACCCCACTACCACTATCTGATTAGAGCCATAAGGGAGACTAGACATCTACCACCCCACTACCACTAACAGATTAGAGTCATAAAGGAGACTAAACATCTACCACCCCACTACCACTATCAGATTAGAGCCATAAGGGAGACTAGACATCTACCACCCCACTACCACTATCAGATTAGAGTCATAAGGGAGACTAGACATCTACCACCCCACTATCAGATTAGAGTCATAAGGGAGACTAGACATGTACCACCCCACTACCACTATCAGATTAGAGCCATAAGGGAGACTAGACATCTACCACCCCACTACCGCTGTCAGATTAGAGCCATAAGGGAGACTAGACATCTACCACCCCACTACCACTATCAGATTAGAGCCATAAGGGAGACTAGACATCTACCACCCCACTACCACTATCAGATTAGAGCCATAAGGGAGACTAGACATTTACCACCCCACTACCGCTGTCAGATTAGAGCCATAAGGGATACTAAACATCTACCACCCCACTACCACTATCAGATTAGAGCCATAAGGGAGACTAGACATCTACCACCCCACTACCACTATCAGATTAGAGCCATAAGGGAGACTAGACATCTACCACCCCACTACCACTATCAGATTAGAGCCATAAGGGAGACTAGACATCTACCACCCCACTACCACTATCAGATTAGAGTCATAAGGGAGACTAGACATCTACCACCCCACTATCAGATTAGAGTCATAAGGGAGACTAGACATGTACCACCCCACTACCACTATCAGATTAGAGCCATAAGGGAGACTAGACATCTACCACCCCACTACCGCTGTCAGATTAGAGCCATAAGGGAGACTAGACATCTACCACCCCACTACCACTATCAGATTAGAGCCATAAGGGAGACTAGACATCTACCACCCCACTACCACTATCAGATTAGAGCCATAAGGGAGACTAGACATTTACCACCCCACTACCGCTGTCAGATTAGAGCCATAAGGGATACTAAACATCTACCACCCCACTACCACTATCAGATTAGAGCCATAAGGGAGACTAGACATCTACCACCCCACTACCACTATCAGATTAGAGCCATAAGGGAGACTAGACATCTACCACCCCACTACCACTATCAGATTAGAGCCATAAGGGAGACTAGACATCTACCACCCCACTACCACTATCAGATTAGAGTCATAAGGGAGACTAGACATCTACCACCCCACTATCAGATTAGAGTCATAAGGGAGACTAGACATGTACCACCCCACTACCACTATCAGATTAGAGTCATAAGGGAGACTAGACATCTACCACCCCACTATCAGATTAGAGTCATAAGGGAGACTAGACATGTACCACCCCACTACCACTATCAGATTAGAGCCATAAGGGAGACTAGACATCTACCACCCCACTACCGCTGTCAGATTAGAGCCATAAGGGAGACTAGACATCTACCACCCCACTACCACTATCAGATTAGAGCCATAAGGGAGACTAGACATCTACCACCCCACTACCACTATCAGATTAGAGCCATAAGGGAGACTAGACATTTACCACCCCACTACCGCTGTCAGATTAGAGCCATAAGGGATACTAAACATCTACCACCCCACTACCACTATCAGATTAGAGCCATAAGGGAGACTAGACATCTACCACCCCACTACCACTATCAGATTAGAGCCATAAGGGAGACTAGACATCTACCACCCCACTACCACTATCAGATTAGAGCCATAAGGGAGACTAGACATCTACCACCCCACTACCACTATCAGATTAGAGTCATAAGGGAGACTAGACATCTACCACCCCACTATCAGATTAGAGTCATAAGGGAGACTAGACATGTACCACCCCACTACCACTATCAGATTAGAGCCATAAGGGAGACTAGACATCTACCACCCCACTACCGCTGTCAGATTAGAGCCATAAGGGAGACTAGACATCTACCACCCCACTACCACTATCAGATTAGAGCCATAAGGGAGACTAGACATCTACCACCCCACTACCACTATCAGATTAGAGCCATAAGGGAGACTAGACATTTACCACCCCACTACCGCTGTCAGATTAGAGCCATAAGGGATACTAAACATCTACCACCCCACTACCACTATCAGATTAGAGCCATAAGGGAGACTAGACATCTACCACCCCACTACCACTATCAGATTAGAGCCATAAGGGAGACTAGACATCTACCACCCCACTACCACTATCAGATTAGAGCCATAAGGGAGACTAGACATCTACCACCCCACTACCACTATCAGATTAGAGTCATAAGGGAGACTAGACATCTACCACCCCACTATCAGATTAGAGTCATAAGGGAGACTAGACATGTACCACCCCACTACCACTATCAGATTAGAGCCATAAGGGAGACTAGACATCTACCACCCCACTATCGCTGTCAGATTAGAGCCATAAGGGAGACTAGACATCTACCACCCCACTACCGCTATCAGATTAGAGCCATAAGGGAGACTAGACATCTACCACCCCACTACCACTATCTGATTAGAGCCATAAGGGAGACTAGACATCTACCACCCCACTACCACTAACAGATTAGAGTCATAAAGGAGACTAAACATCTACCACCCCACTACCACTATCAGATTAGAGCCATAAGGGAGACTAGACATCTACCACCCCACTACCACTATCAGATTAGAGTCATAAGGGAGACTAGACATCTACCACCCCACTATCAGATTAGAGTCATAAGGGAGACTAGACATGTACCACCCCACTACCACTATCAGATTAGAGCCATAAGGGAGACTAGACATCTACCACCCCACTACCGCTGTCAGATTAGAGCCATAAGGGAGACTAGACATCTACCACCCCACTACCACTATCAGATTAGAGCCATAAGGGAGACTAGACATCTACCACCCCACTACCACTATCAGATTAGAGCCATAAGGGAGACTAGACATTTACCACCCCACTACCGCTGTCAGATTAGAGCCATAAGGGATACTAAACATCTACCACCCCACTACCACTATCAGATTAGAGCCATAAGGGAGACTAGACATCTACCACCCCACTACCACTATCAGATTAGAGCCATAAGGGAGACTAGACATCTACCACCCCACTACCACTATCAGATTAGAGCCATAAGGGAGACTAGACATCTACCACCCCACTACCACTATCAGATTAGAGTCATAAGGGAGACTAGACATCTACCACCCCACTATCAGATTAGAGTCATAAGGGAGACTAGACATGTACCACCCCACTACCACTATCAGATTAGAGTCATAAGGGAGACTAGACATCTACCACCCCACTATCAGATTAGAGTCATAAGGGAGACTAGACATGTACCACCCCACTACCACTATCAGATTAGAGCCATAAGGGAGACTAGACATCTACCACCCCACTACCGCTGTCAGATTAGAGCCATAAGGGAGACTAGACATCTACCACCCCACTACCACTATCAGATTAGAGCCATAAGGGAGACTAGACATCTACCACCCCACTACCACTATCAGATTAGAGCCATAAGGGAGACTAGACATTTACCACCCCACTACCGCTGTCAGATTAGAGCCATAAGGGATACTAAACATCTACCACCCCACTACCACTATCAGATTAGAGCCATAAGGGAGACTAGACATCTACCACCCCACTACCACTATCAGATTAGAGCCATAAGGGAGACTAGACATCTACCACCCCACTACCACTATCAGATTAGAGCCATAAGGGAGACTAGACATCTACCACCCCACTACCACTATCAGATTAGAGTCATAAGGGAGACTAGACATCTACCACCCCACTATCAGATTAGAGTCATAAGGGAGACTAGACATGTACCACCCCACTACCACTATCAGATTAGAGCCATAAGGGAGACTAGACATCTACCACCCCACTACCGCTGTCAGATTAGAGCCATAAGGGAGACTAGACATCTACCACCCCACTACCACTATCAGATTAGAGCCATAAGGGAGACTAGACATCTACCACCCCACTACCACTATCAGATTAGAGCCATAAGGGAGACTAGACATTTACCACCCCACTACCGCTGTCAGATTAGAGCCATAAGGGATACTAAACATCTACCACCCCACTACCACTATCAGATTAGAGCCATAAGGGAGACTAGACATCTACCACCCCACTACCACTATCAGATTAGAGCCATAAGGGAGACTAGACATCTACCACCCCACTACCACTATCAGATTAGAGCCATAAGGGAGACTAGACATCTACCACCCCACTACCACTATCAGATTAGAGTCATAAGGGAGACTAGACATCTACCACCCCACTATCAGATTAGAGTCATAAGGGAGACTAGACATGTACCACCCCACTACCACTATCAGATTAGAGCCATAAGGGAGACTAGACATCTACCACCCCACTATCGCTGTCAGATTAGAGCCATAAGGGAGACTAGACATCTACCACCCCACTACCGCTATCAGATTAGAGCCATAAGGGAGACTAGACATCTACCACCCCACTACCACTATCTGATTAGAGCCATAAGGGAGACTAGACATCTACCACCCCACTACCACTAACAGATTAGAGTCATAAAGGAGACTAAACATCTACCACCCCACTACCACTATCAGATTAGAGCCATAAGGGAGACTAGACATCTACCACCCCACTACCACTATCAGATTAGAGTCATAAGGGAGACTAGACATCTACCACCCCACTATCAGATTAGAGTCATAAGGGAGACTAGACATGTACCACCCCACTACCACTATCAGATTAGAGCCATAAGGGAGACTAGACATCTACCACCCCACTACCGCTGTCAGATTAGAGCCATAAGGGAGACTAGACATCTACCACCCCACTACCACTATCAGATTAGAGCCATAAGGGAGACTAGACATCTACCACCCCACTACCACTATCAGATTAGAGCCATAAGGGAGACTAGACATTTACCACCCCACTACCGCTGTCAGATTAGAGCCATAAGGGATACTAAACATCTACCACCCCACTACCACTATCAGATTAGAGCCATAAGGGAGACTAGACATCTACCACCCCACTACCACTATCAGATTAGAGCCATAAGGGAGACTAGACATCTACCACCCCACTACCACTATCAGATTAGAGCCATAAGGGAGACTAGACATCTACCACCCCACTACCACTATCAGATTAGAGTCATAAGGGAGACTAGACATCTACCACCCCACTATCAGATTAGAGTCATAAGGGAGACTAGACATCTACCACCCCACTACCACTATCAGATTAGAGCCATAAGGGAGACTAGACATCTACCACCCCACTACCACTATCAGATTAGAGCCATAAGGGAGGCTAGACATCTACCACCCCACTACCGCTGTCAGATTAGAGCCATAAGGGAGACTAGACATGTACCACCCCACTACCACTATCAGATTAGAGCCATAAGGGAGACTAGACATCTACCACCCCACTACCACTATCAGATTAGAGCCATAAGGGAGACTAGACATCTACCACCCCACTACCGCTGTCAGATTAGAGCCATAAGGGAGACTAGACATCTACCACCCCACTACCACTATCAGATTAGAGCCATAAGGGAGACTAGACATCTACCACCCCTCTACCACTAACAGATTTGAGTCATAAAGGAGACTAGACATCTACCACCCCACTACCAGATTAGAGCCATAAGGGAGGCTAGACATCTACCACCCCACTACCACTATCAGATTAGAGTCATAAGGGAGACTAGACATCTACCACCCCACTATCAGATTAGAGTCATAAGGGAGAATAGACATCTATCACCCCACTACCACTATCAGATTAGAGCCATAAGGGAGGCTAGACATCTACCATCCCACTACCGCTGTCAGATTAGAGCCATAAGGGAGACTAGACATCTACCACCCCACTACCACTATCAGATTAGAGCCATAAGGGAGACTAGACATCTACCACCCCACTACCACTATCTGATTAGAGCCATAAGGGAGACTAGACATCTACCACCCCACTACCACTAACAGATTAGAGTCATAAAGGAGACTAGACATCTACCATCCCACTACCGCTGTCAGATTAGAGCCATAAGGGAGACTAGACATCTACCACCCCACTACCACTATCAGATTAGAGCCATAAGGGAGACTAGACATCTACCACCCCACTACCACTATCTGATTAGAGCCATAAGGGAGACTAGACATCTACCACCCCACTACCACTAACAGATTAGAGTCATAAAGGAGACTAGACATCTACCACCCCACTACCACTATCAGATTAGAGCCATAAAGGAGACTAGACATCTACCACCCCACTACCACTATCAGATTAGAACCATAAGGGAGACTAGACATTTACCACCCCACTACCGCTGTCAGATTAGAGCCATAAGGGAGACTAAACATCTACCACCCCACTACCACTATCAGATTAGAGCCATAAGGGAGACTAGACATCTACCACCCCACTACCACTAACAGATTAGAGCCATAAGGGAGACTAGACATCTACCACCCCACTACCACTATCAGATTAGAGTCATAAGGGAGACTAGACATCTACCACCCCACTACCACTATCAGATTAGAACCATAAGGGAGACTAGACATTTACCACCCCACTACCGCTGTCAGATTAGAGCCATAAGGGAGACTAAACATCTACCACCCCACTACCACTATCAGATTAGAGCCATAAGGGAGACTAGACATCTACCACCCCACTACCACTAACAGATTAGAGCCATAAGGGAGACTAGACATCTACCACCCCACTACCACTATCAGATTAGAGTCATAAGGGAGACTAGACATCTACCACCCCACTATCAGATTAGAGTCATAAGGGAGACTAGACATCTACCACCCCACTACCACTATCAGATTAGAGCCATAAGGGAGACTAGACATCTACCACCCCACTACCGCTGTCAGATTAGAGCCATAAGGGAGACTAGACATCTACCACCCCACTACCACTATCAGATTAGAGCCATAAGGGAGACAAGACATCTACCACCCCACTACCACTATCAGATTAGAGCCATAAGGGAGACTAGACATTTACCACCCCACTACCGCTGTCAGATTAGAGCCATAAGGGAGACTAAACATCTACCACCCCACTACCACTATCAGATTAGAGCCATAAGGGAGGCTAGACATCTACCACCCCACTACCACTATCAGATTAGAGTCATAAGGGAGACTAGACATCTACCACCCCACTATCAGATTAGAGTCATAAGGGAGAATAGACATCTATCACCCCACTACCACTATCAGATTAGAGCCATAAGGGAGGCTAGACATCTACCATCCCACTACCGCTGTCAGATTAGAGCCATAAGGGAGACTAGACATCTACCACCCCACTACCACTATCAGATTAGAGCCATAAGGGAGACTAGACATCTACGACCCCACTACCACTATCAGATTAGAGCCATAAGGGAGACTAGACATCTACCACCCCACTACCACTAACAGATTAGAGTCATAAGGGAGACTAGACATCTACCACCCCACTACCGCTGTCAGATTAGAGCCATAAGGGAGGCTAGACATCTACCATCCCACTACCGCTGTCAGATTAGAGCCATAAGGGAGACTAGACATCTACCACCCCACTACCACTATCAGATTAGAGCCATAAGGGAGACTAGACATCTACCACCCCACTACCACTATCTGATTAGAGCCATAAGGGAGACTAGACATCTACCACCCCACTATCAGATTAGAGTCATAAGGGAGACTAGACATGTACCACCCCACTACCACTATCAGATTAGAGCCATAAGGGAGACTAGACATCTACCACCCCACTACCGCTGTCAGATTAGAGCCATAAGGGAGACTAGACATCTACCACCCCACTACCACTATCAGATTAGAGCCATAAGGGAGACAAGACATCTACCACCCCACTACCACTATCAGATTAGAGCCATAAGGGAGACTAGACATTTACCACCCCACTACCGCTGTCAGATTAGAGCCATAAGGGAGACTAAACATCTACCACCCCACTACCACTATCAGATTAGAGCCATAAGGGAGGCTAGACATCTACCACCCCACTACCACTATCAGATTAGAGCCATAAGGGAGACTAGACATCTACCACCCCACTACCACTATCAGATTAGAGTCATAAGGGAGACTAGACATCTACCACCCCACTATCAGATTAGAGTCATAAGGGAGACTAGACATGTACCACCCCACTACCACTATCAGATTAGAGCCATACGGGAGACTAGACATCTACCACCCCACTACCGCTGTCAGATTAGAGCCATAAGGGAGACTAGACATCTACCACCCCACTACCACTATCAGATTAGAGCCATAAGGGAGACTAGACATCTACCACCCCACTACCACTATCAGATTAGAACCATAAGGGAGACTAGACATTTACCACCCCACTACCGCTGTCAGATTAGAGCCATAAGGGAGACTAAACATCTACCACCCCACTACCACTATCAGATTAGAGCCATAAGGGAGACTAGACATCTACCACCCCACTACCACTATCAGATTAGAGCCATAAGGGAGACTAGACATCTACCACCCCACTACCACTATCAGATTAGAGTCATAAGGGAGACTAGACATCTACCACCCCACTATCAGATTAGAGTCATAAGGGAGACTAGACATGTACCACCCCACTACCACTATCAGATTAGAGCCATAAGGGAGACTAGACATCTACCACCCCACTACCGCTGTCAGATTAGAGCCATAAGGGAGACTAGACATCTACCACCCCACTACCACTATCAGATTAGAGCCATAAGGGAGACAAGACATCTACCACCCCACTACCACTATCAGATTAGAGCCATAAGGGAGACTAGACATTTACCACCCCACTACCGCTGTCAGATTAGAGCCATAAGGGAGACTAGACATCTACCACCCCACTACCACTATCAGATTAGAGCCATAAGGGAGGCTAGACATCTACCACCCCACTACCACTATCAGATTAGAGTCATAAGGGAGACTAGACATCTACCACCCCACTATCAGATTAGAGTCATAAGGGAGAATAGACATCTATCACCCCACTACCACTATCAGATTAGAGCCATAAGGGAGGCTAGACATCTACCATCCCACTACCGCTGTCAGATTAGAGCCATAAGGGAGACTAGACATCTACCACCCCACTACCACTATCAGATTAGAGCCATAAGGGAGACTAGACATCTACCACCCCACTACCACTATCTGATTAGAGCCATAAGGGAGACTAGACATCTACCACCCCACTACCACTAACAGATTAGAGTCATAAAGGAGACTAGACATCTACCATCCCACTACCGCTGTCAGATTAGAGCCATAAGGGAGACTAGACATCTACCACCCCACTACCACTATCAGATTAGAGCCATAAGGGAGACTAGACATCTACCACCCCACTACCACTATCTGATTAGAGCCATAAGGGAGACTAGACATCTACCACCCCACTACCACTAACAGATTAGAGTCATAAAGGAGACTAGACATCTACCACCCCACTACCACTATCAGATTAGAGCCATAAGGGAGACTAGACATCTACCACCCCACTACCACTATCAGATTAGAGTCATAAGGGAGACTAGACATCTACCACCCCACTATCAGATTAGAGTCATAAGGGAGACTAGACATGTACCACCCCACTACCACTATCAGATTAGAGCCATACGGGAGACTAGACATCTACCACCCCACTACCGCTGTCAGATTAGAGCCATAAGGGAGACTAGACATCTACCACCCCACTACCACTATCAGATTAGAGCCATAAGGGAGACTAGACATCTACCACCCCACTACCACTATCAGATTAGAGCCATAAGGGAGACTAGACATTTACCACCCCACTACCGCTGTCAGATTAGAGCCATAAGGGAGACTAAACATCTACCACCCCACTACCACTATCAGATTAGAGCCATAAGGGAGACTAGACATCTACCACCCCACTACCACTAACAGATTAGAGCCATAAGGGAGACTAGACATCTACCACCCCACTACCACTATCAGATTAGAGTCATAAGGGAGACTAGACATCTACCACCCCACTATCAGATTAGAGTCATAAGGGAGACTAGACATGTACCACCCCACTACCACTATCAGATTAGAGCCATAAGGGAGACTAGACATCTACCACCCCACTACCGCTGTCAGATTAGAGCCATAAGGGAGACTAGACATCTACCACCCCACTACCACTATCAGATTAGAGCCATAAGGGAGACTAGACATCTACCACCCCACTACCACTATCAGATTAGAGCCATAAGGGAGACTAGACATCTACCACCCCACTACCACTATCTGATTAGAGCCATAAGGGAGACTAGACATCTACCACCCCACTACCACTAACAGATTAGAGTCATAAAGGAGACTAGACATCTACCACCCCACTACCGCTGTCAGATTAGAGCCATAAGGGAGGCTAGACATCTACCATCCCACTACCGCTGTCAGATTAGAGCCATAAGGGAGACTAGACATCTACCACCCCACTACCACTATCAGATTAGAGCCATAAGGGAGACTAGACATCTACCACCCCACTACCACTATCTGATTAGAGCCATAAGGGAGACTAGACATCTACCACCCCACTATCAGATTAGAGTCATAAGGGAGACTAGACATGTACCACCCCACTACCACTATCAGATTAGAGCCATAAGGGAGACTAGACATCTACCACCCCACTACCACTATCAGATTAGAGCCATAAGGGAGACTAGACATCTACCACCCCACTACCACTATCAGATTAGAGTCATAAGGGAGACTAGACATCTACCACCCCACTATCAGATTAGAGTCATAAGGGAGACTAGACATGTACCACCCCACTACCACTATCAGATTAGAGCCATACGGGAGACTAGACATCTACCACCCCACTACCGCTGTCAGATTAGAGCCATAAGGGAGACTAGACATCTACCACCCCACTACCACTATCAGATTAGAGCCATAAGGGAGACTAGACATCTACCACCCCACTACCACTATCAGATTAGAGCCATAAGGGAGACTAGACATCTACCACCCCACTACCACTATCAGATTAGAGCCATAAGGGAGACTAGACATCTACCACCCCACTACCGCTGTCAGATTAGAGCCATAAGGGAGACTAAACATCTACCACCCCACTACCACTATCAGATTAGAGCCATAAGGGAGACTAGACATCTACCACCCCACTACCACTAACAGATTAGAGCCATAAGGGAGACTAGACATCTACCACTCCACTACCACTATCAGATTAGAGTCATAAGGGAGACTAGACATCTACCACCCCACTATCAGATTAGAGTCATAAGGGAGACTAGACATCTACCACCCCACTATCAGATTAGAGCCATAAGGGAGACTAGACATCTACCACCCCACTACCGCTGTCAGATTAGAGCCATAAGGGAGACTAGACATCTACCACCCCACTACCACTATCAGATTAGAGCCATAAGGGAGACTAGACATCTACCACCCCACTACCACTATCAGATTAGAGCCATAAGGGAGACTAGACATTTACCACCCCACTACCGCTGTCAGATTAGAGCCATAAGGGATACTAAACATCTACCACCCCACTACCACTATCAGATTAGAGCCATAAGGGAGACTAGACATGTACCACCCCACTACCACTATCAGATTAGAGCCATAAGGGAGACTAGACATCTACCACCCCACTACCGCTGTCAGATTAGAGCCATAAGGGAGACTAGACATCTACCACCCCACTACCACTATCAGATTAGAGCCATAAGGGAGACTAGACATCTACCACCCCACTACCACTATCAGATTAGAGCCATAAGGGAGACTAGACATTTACCACCCCACTACCGCTGTCAGATTAGAGCCATAAGGGATACTAAACATCTACCACCCCACTACCACTATCAGATTAGAGCCATAAGGGAGACTAGACATCTACCACCCCACTACCACTATCAGATTAGAGCCATAAGGGAGACTAGACATCTACCACCCCACTACCACTATCAGATTAGAGCCATAAGGGAGACTAGACATCTACCACCCCACTACCACTATCAGATTAGAGTCATAAGGGAGACTAGACATCTACCACCCCACTATCAGATTAGAGTCATAAGGGAGACTAGACATCTACCACCCCACTACCACTATCAGATTAGAGCCATAAGGGAGGCTAGACATCTACCACCCCACTACCGCTGTCAGATTAGAGCCATAAGGGAGACTAGACATGTACCACCCCACTACCACTATCAGATTAGAGCCATAAGGGAGACTAGACATCTACCACCCCACTACCACTATCAGATTAGAGCCATAAGGGAGACTAGACATCTACCACCCCACTACCGCTGTCAGATTAGAGCCATAAGGGAGACTAGACATCTACCACCCCACTACCACTATCAGATTAGAGCCATAAGGGAGACTAGACATCTACCACCCCACTACCACTATCAGATTAGAGTCATAAAGGAGACTAGACATCTACCACCCCACTACCAGATTAGAGCCATAAGGGAGGCTAGACATCTACCACCCCACTACCACTATCAGATTAGAGTCATAAGGGAGACTAGACATCTACCACCCCACTATCAGATTAGAGTCATAAGGGAGAATAGACATCTATCACCCCACTACCACTATCAGATTAGAGCCATAAGGGAGGCTAGACATCTACCATCCCACTACCGCTGTCAGATTAGAGCCATAAGGGAGACTAGACATCTACCACCCCACTACCACTATCAGATTAGAGCCATAAGGGAGACTAGACATCTACCACCCCACTACCACTATCTGATTAGAGCCATAAGGGAGACTAGACATCTACCACCCCACTACCACTAACAGATTAGAGTCATAAAGGAGACTAGACATCTACCACCCCACTACCACTATCAGATTAGAGCCATAAGGGAGACTAGACATCTACCACCCCACTACCACTATCAGATTAGAGTCATAAGGGAGACTAGACATCTACCACCCCACTATCAGATTAGAGTCATAAGGGAGACTAGACATGTACCACCCCACTACCACTATCAGATTAGAGCCATACGGGAGACTAGACATCTACCACCCCACTACCGCTGTCAGATTAGAGCCATAAGGGAGACTAGACATCTACCACCCCACTACCACTATCAGATTAGAGCCATAAGGGAGACTAGACATCTACCACCCCACTACCACTATCAGATTAGAGCCATAAGGGAGACTAGACATTTACCACCCCACTACCGCTGTCAGATTAGAGCCATAAGGGAGACTAAACATCTACCACCCCACTACCACTATCAGATTAGAGCCATAAGGGAGACTAGACATCTACCACCCCACTACCACTAACAGATTAGAGCCATAAGGGAGACTAGACATCTACCACCCCACTACCACTATCAGATTAGAGTCATAAGGGAGACTAGACATCTACCACCCCACTATCAGATTAGAGTCATAAGGGAGACTAGACATGTACCACCCCACTACCACTATCAGATTAGAGCCATAAGGGAGACTAGACATCTACCACCCCACTATCGCTGTCAGATTAGAGCCATAAGGGAGACTAGACATCTACCACCCCACTACCACTATCAGATTAGAGCCATAAGGGAGACTAGACATCTACCACCCCACTACCACTATCTGATTAGAGCCATAAGGGAGACTAGACATCTACCACCCCACTACCACTAACAGATTAGAGTCATAAAGGAGACTAAACATCTACCACCCCACTACCACTATCAGATTAGAGCCAAAAGGGAGACTAGACATCTACCACCCCACTACCACTATCAGATTAGAGTCATAAGGGAGACTAGACATCTACCACCCCACTATCAGATTAGAGTCATAAGGGAGACTAGACATGTACCACCCCACTACCACTATCAGATTAGAGCCATAAGGGAGACTAGACATCTACCACCCCACTACCGCTGTCAGATTAGAGCCATAAGGGAGACTAGACATCTACCACCCCACTACCACTATCAGATTAGAGCCATAAGGGAGACTAGACATCTACCACCCCACTACCACTATCTGATTAGAGCCATAAGGGAGACTAGACATCTACCACCCCACTACCACTAACAGATTAGAGTCATAAAGGAGACTAAACATCTACCACCCCACTACCACTATCAGATTTGAGTCATAAAGGAGACTAGACATCTACCACCCCACTACCAGATTAGAGCCATAAGGGAGGCTAGACATCTACCACCCCACTACCACTATCAGATTAGAGTCATAAGGGAGACTAGACATCTACCACCCCACTATCAGATTAGAGTCATAAGGGAGAATAGACATCTACCACCCCACTACCACTATCAGATTAGAGCCATAAGGGAGGCTAGACATCTACCATCCCACTACCGCTGTCAGATTAGAGCCATAAGGGAGACTAGACATCTACCACCCCACTACCACTATCAGATTAGAGCCATAAGGGAGACTAGACATCTACCACCCCACTACCACTATCAGATTAGAGCCATAAGGGAGACTAGACATCTACCACCCCACTACCACTAACAGATTAGAGTCATAAAGGAGACTAGACATCTACCACCCCACTACCGCTGTCAGATTAGAGCCATAAGGGAGGCTAGACATCGACCATCCCACTATCGCTGTCAGATTAGAGCCATAAGGGAGACTAGACATCTACCACCCCACTACCACTATCAGATTAGAGCCATAAGGGAGACTAGACATCTACCACCCCACTACCACTATCTGATTAGAGCCATAAGGGAGACTAGACATCTACCACCCCACTACCACTAACAGATTAGAGTCATAAAGGAGACTAAACATCTACCACCCCACTACCACTATCAGATTAGAGCCATAAGGGAGACTAGACATCTACCACCCCACTACCACTATCAGATTAGAGTCATAAGGGAGACTAGACATCTACCACCCCACTATCAGATTAGAGTCATAAGGGAGACTAGACATGTACCACCCCACTACCACTATCAGATTAGAGCCATAAGGGAGACTAGACATCTACCACCCCACTACCGCTGTCAGATTAGAGCCATAAGGGAGACTAGACATCTACCACCCCACTACCACTATCAGATTAGAGCCATAAGGGAGACTAGACATCTACCACCCCACTACCACTATCAGATTAGAGCCATAAGGGAGACTAGACATCTACCACCCCACTACCACTATCAGATTAGAGCCATAAGGGAGACTAGACATCTACCACCCCACTACCACTATCAGATTAGAGCCATAAGGGAGACTAGACATCTACCACCCCACTACCACTATCAGATTAGAGTCATAAGGGAGACTAGACATCTACCACCCCACTATCAGATTAGAGTCATAAGGGAGACTAGACATCTACCACCCCACTACCACTATCAGATTAGAGCCATAAGGGAGACTAGACATCTACCACCCCACTACCACTATCAGATTAGAGCCATAAGGGAGGCTAGACATCTACCACCCCACTACCACTATCAGATTAGAGCCATAAGGGAGACTAGACATGTACCACCCCACTACCACTATCAGATTAGAGCCATAAGGGAGACTAGAGATCTACCACCCCACTACCACTATCAGATTAGAGCCATAAGGGAGACTAGACATCTACCACCCCACTACCGCTGTCAGATTAGAGCCATTAGGGAGACTAGACATCTACCACCCCACTACCACTATCAGATTAGAGCCATAAGGGAGACTAGACATCTACCACCCCACTACCACTATCAGATTAGAGCCATAAGGGAGGCTAGACATCTACCACCCCACTACCACTATCAGATTAGAGCCATAAGGGAGACTAGACATGTACCACCCCACTACCACTATCAGATTAGAGTCATAAGGGAGACTAGACATCTACCACCCCACTACCACTATCAGATTAGAGCCATAAGGGAGACTAGACATCTACCACCCCACTACCACTATCAGATTAGAGTCATAAGGGAGACTAGACATCTACCACCCCACTACCACTATCAGATTAGAGCCATAAGGGAGACTAGACATCTACCACCCCACTACCACTATCAGATTAGAGCCATAAGGGAGACTAGACATCTACCACCCCACTACCGCTGTCAGATTAGAGCCATAAGGGAGACTAGACATCTACCACCCCACTACCACTATCAGATTAGAGCCATAAGGGAGACTAGACATCTACCACCCCACTACCACTATCAGATTAGAGCCATAAGGGAGACTAGACATCTACCACCCCACTACCACTATCAGATTAGAGCCATAAGGGAGACTAGACATCTACCACCCCACTACCACTATCAGATTAGAGCCATAAGGGAGACTAGACATCTACCACCCCACTACCACTATCAGATTAGAGTCATAAGGGAGACTAGACATCTACCACCCCACTATCAGATTAGAGTCATAAGGGAGACTAGACATCTACCACCCCACTACCACTATCAGATTAGAGCCATAAGGGAGACTAGACATCTACCACCCCACTACCACTATCAGATTAGAGCCATAAGGGAGGCTAGACATCTACCACCCCACTACCGCTGTCAGATTAGAGCCATAAGGGAGACTAGACATGTACCACCCCACTACCACTATCAGATTAGAGCCATAAGGGAGACTAGAGATCTACCACCCCACTACCACTATCAGATTAGAGCCATAAGGGAGACTAGACATCTACCACCCCACTACCGCTGTCAGATTAGAGCCATTAGGGAGACTAGACATCTACCACCCCACTACCACTATCAGATTAGAGCCATAAGGGAGACTAGACATCTACCACCCCACTACCACTATCAGATTAGAGCCATAAGGGAGGCTAGACATCTACCACCCCACTACCGCTGTCAGATTAGAGCCATAAGGGAGACTAGACATGTACCACCCCACTACCACTATCAGATTAGAGCCATAAGGGAGACTAAACATCTACCACCCCACTACCACTATCAGATTAGAGCCATAAGGGAGACTAGACATCTACCACCCCACTACCGCTGTCAGATTAGAGCCATAAGGGAGACTAGACATCTACCACCCCACTACCGCTATCAGATTAGAGCCATAAGGGAGACTAGACATCTACCACCCCTCTACCACTAACAGATTTGAGTCATAAAGGAGACTAGACATCTACCACCCCACTACCAGATTAGAGCCATAAGGGAGGCTAGACATCTACCACCCCACTACCACTATCAGATTAGAGTCATAAGGGAGACTAGACATCTACCACCCCACTATCAGATTAGAGTCATAAGGGAGAATAGACATCTACCACCCCACTACCACTATCAGATTAGAGCCATAAGGGAGGCTAGACATCTACCATCCCACTACCGCTGTCAGATTAGAGCCATAAGGGAGACTAGACATCTACCACCCCACTACCACTATCAGATTAGAGCCATAAGGGAGGCTAGACATCTACCACCCCACTACCGCTGTCAGATTAGAGCCATAAGGGAGACTAGACATGTACCACCCCACTACCACTATCAGATTAGAGCCATAAGGGAGACTAGACATCTACCACCCCACTACCACTATCAGATTAGAGCCATAAGGGAGACTAGACATCTACCACCCCACTACCGCTGTCAGATTAGAGCCATAAGGGAGACTAGACATCTACCACCCCACTACCACTATCAGATTAGAGCCATAAGGGAGACTAGACATCTACCACCCCTCTACCACTAACAGATTTGAGTCATAAAGGAGACTAGACATCTACCACCCCACTACCAGATTAGAGCCATAAGGGAGGCTAGACATCTACCACCCCACTACCACTATCAGATTAGAGTCATAAGGGAGACTAGACATCTACCACCCCACTATCAGATTGGAGTCATAAGGGAGAATAGACATCTACCACCCCACTACCACTATCAGATTAGAGCCATAAGGGAGGCTAGACATCTACCATCCCACTACCGCTGTCAGATTAGAGCCATAAGGGAGACTAGACATCTACCACCCCACTACCACTATCAGATTAGAGCCATAAGGGAGACTAGACATCTACCACCCCACTACCACTATCAGATTAGAGCCATAAGGGAGACTAGACATCTACCACCCCACTACCACTAACAGATTAGAGTCATAAAGGAGACTAGACATCTACCACCCCACTACCGCTGTCAGATTAGAGCCATAAGGGAGGCTAGACATCTACCATCCCACTATCGCTGTCAGATTAGAGCCATAAGGGAGACTAGACATCTACCACCCCACTACCACTATCAGATTAGAGCCATAAGGGAGACTAGACATCTACCACCCCACTACCACTATCTGATTAGAGCCATAAGGGAGACTAGACATCTACCACCCCACTACCACTAACAGATTAGAGTCATAAAGGAGACTAAACATCTACCACCCAACTACCACTATCAGATTAGAGCCATAAGGGAGACTAGACATCTACCACCCCACTACCACTATCAGATTAGAGTCATAAGGGAGACTAGACATCTACCACCCCACTATCAGATTAGAGTCATAAGGGAGACTAGACATGTACCACCCCACTACCACTATCAGATTAGAGCCATAAGGGAGACTAGACATCTACCACCCCACTACCGCTGTCAGATTAGAGCCATAAGGGAGACTAGACATCTACCACCCCACTACCACTATCAGATTAGAGCCATAAGGGAGACTAGACATCTACCACCCCACTACCACTATCAGATTAGAGCCATAAGGGAGACTAGACATTTACCACCCCACTACCGCTGTCAGATTAGAGCCATAAGGGATACTAAACATCTACCACCCCACTACCACTATCAGATTAGAGCCATAAGGGAGACTAGACATCTACCACCCCACTACCACTATCAGATTAGAGCCATAAGGGAGACTAGACATCTACCACCCCACTACCACTATCAGATTAGAGCCATAAGGGAGACTAGACATCTACCACCCCACTACCACTATCAGATTAGAGTCATAAGGGAGACTAGACATCTACCACCCCACTATCAGATTAGAGTCATAAGGGAGACTAGACATCTACCACCCCACTACCACTATCAGATTAGAGCCATAAGGGAGACTAGACATCTACCATCCCACTACCACTATCAGATTAGAGCCATAAGGGAGGCTAGACATCTACCACCCCACTACCGCTGTCAGATTAGAGCCATAAGGGAGACTAGACATGTACCACCCCACTACCACTATCAGATTAGAGCCATAAGGGAGACTAGAGATCTACCACCCCACTACCACTATCAGATTAGAGCCATAAGGGAGACTAGACATCTACCACCCCACTACCGCTGTCAGATTAGAGCCATTAGGGAGACTAGACATCTACCACCCCACTACCACTATCAGATTAGAGCCATAAAGGAGACTAGACATCTACCACCCCACTAACAGATTAGAGCCATAAGGGAGGCTAGACATCTACCACCCCACTACCACTATCAGATTAGAGTCATAAGGGAGACTAGACATCTACCACCCCACTATCAGATTAGAGTCATAAGGGAGAATAGACATCTATCACCCCACTACCACTATCAGATTAGAGCCATAAGGGAGGCTAGACATCTACCATCCCACTACCGCTGTCAGGTTAGAGCCATAAGGGAGACTAGACATCTACCACCCCACTACCACTATCAGATTAGAGCCATAAGGGAGACTAGACATCTACCACCCCACTACCACTATCTGATTAGAGCCATAAGGGAGACTAGACATCTACCACCCCACTACCACTAACAGATTAGAGTCATAAAGGAGACTAGACATCTACCATCCCACTACCGCTGTCAGATTAGAGCCATAAGGGAGACTAGACATCTACCACCCCACTACCACTATCAGATTAGAGTCATAAAGGAGACTAGACATCTACCACCCCACTACCGCTGTCAGATTAGAGCCATAAGGGAGGCTAGACATCTACCATCCCACTACCGCTGTCAGATTAGAGCCATAAGGGAGACTAGACATCTACCATCCCACTATCGCTGTCAGATTAGAGCCATAAGGGAGACTAGACATCTACCACCCCACTACCACTATCTGATTAGAGCCATAAGGGAGACTAGACATCTACCACCCCACTACCACTAACAGATTAGAGTCATAAAGGAGACTAGACATCTACCACCCCACTACCACTATCAGATTAGAGCCATAAGGGAGACTAGACATCTACCACCCCACTACCACTATCAGATTAGAGTCATAAGGGAGACTAGACATCTACCACCCCACTATCAGATTAGAGTCATAAGGGAGACTAGACATGTACCACCCCACAACCACTATCAGATTAGAGCCATACGGGAGACTAGACATCTACCACCCCACTACCGCTGTCAGATTAGAGCCATAAGGGAGACTAGACATCTACCACCCCACTACCACTATCAGATTAGAGCCATAAGGGAGACTAGACATCTACCACCCCACTACCACTATCAGATTAGAGCCATAAGGGAGACTAGACATTTACCACCCCACTACCGCTGTCAGATTAGAGCCATAAGGGAGACTAAACATCTACCACCCCACTACCACTATCAGATTAGAGCCATAAGGGAGACTAGACATCTACCACCCCACTACCACTAACAGATTAGAGCCATAAGGGAGACTAGACATCTACCACCCCACTACCACTATCAGATTAGAGTCATAAGGGAGACTAGACATCTACCACCCCACTATCAGATTAGAGTCATAAGGGAGACTAGACATGTACCACCCCACTACCACTATCAGATTAGAGCCATAAGGGAGACTAGACATCTACCACCCCACTACCGCTGTCAGATTAGAGCCATAAGGGAGACTAGACATCTACCACCCCACTACCACTATCAGATTAGAGCCATAAGGGAGACTAGACATCTACCACCCCACTACCACTATCAGATTAGAGCCATAAGGGAGACTAGACATTTACCACCCCACTACCGCTGTCAGATTAGAGCCATAAGGGAGACTAAACATCTACCACCCCACTACCACTATCAGATTAGAGCCATAAGGGAGACTAGACATCTACCACCCCACTACCACTATCAGATTAGAGCCATAAGGGAGACTAGACATCTACCACCCCACTACCACTATCTGATTAGAGCCATAAGGGAGACTAGACATCTACCACCCCACTACCACTAACAGATTAGAGTCATAAAGGAGACTAGACATCTACCACCCCACTACCGCTGTCAGATTAGAGCCATAAGGGAGGCTAGACATCTACCATCCCACTACCGCTGTCAGATTAGAGCCATAAGGGAGACTAGACATCTACCATCCCACTATCGCTGTCAGATTAGAGCCATAAGGGAGACTAGACATCTACCACCCCACTACCACTATCAGATTAGAGCCATAAGGGAGACTAGACATCTACCACCCCACTACCACTATCTGATTAGAGCCATAAGGGAGACTAGACATCTACCACCCCACTACCACTAACAGATTAGAGTCATAAAGGAGACTAAACATCTACCACCCCACTACCACTATCAGATTAGAGCCATAAGGGAGACTAGACATCTACCACCCCACAACCACTATCAGATTAGTGCCATAAGGGAGACTAGACATCTACCACCCCACTACCACTAAAAAATTAGAGACATAAGGGAGACGAGACATGTACCACCCCACTACCACTATCAGATTAGAGCCATAAGGGAGACTAGACATCTACCACCCCACTACCGCTGTCAGATTAGAGCCATAAGGGAGACTAGACATCTACCACCCCACTACCACTATCAGATTAGAGCCATAAGGGAGACTAGACATCTACCACCCCACTACCACTATCAGATTAGAGCCATAAGGGAGACTAGACATTTACCACCCCACTACCGCTGTCAGATTAGAGCCATAAGGGATACTAAACATCTACCACCCCACTACCACTATCAGATTAGAGCCATAAGGGAGACTAGACATCTACCACCCCACTACCACTATCAGATTAGAGCCATATGGGAGACTAGACATCTACCACCCCACTACCACTATCAGATTAGAGCCATAAGGGAGACTAGACATCTACCACCCCACTACCACTATCAGATTAGAGTCATAAGGGAGACTAGACATCTACCACCCCACTATCAGATTAGAGTCATAAGGGAGACTAGACATCTACCACCCCACTACCACTATCAGATTAGAGTCATAAGGGAGACTAGACATCTACCACCCCACTATCAGATTAGAGTCATAAGGGAGACTAGACATCTACCACCCCACTACCACTATCAGATTAGAGCCATAAGGGAGGCTAGACATCTACCATCCCACTACCGCTGTCAGATTAGAGCCATAAGGGAGACTAGACATCTACCACCCCACTACCACTATCAGATTAGAGCCATAAGGGAGGCTAGACATCTACCACCCCACTACCACTATCAGATTAGAGCCATAAGGGAGACTAGACATCTACCACCCCACTACCACTATCAGATTAGAGCCATAAGGGAGACTAGACATCTACCACCCCACTACCACTATCAGATTAGAGCCATAAGGGAGACTAGACATCTACCACCCCACTACCGCTGTCAGATTAGAGCCATAAGGGAGACTAGACATCTACCACCCCACTACCACTATCAGATTAGAGCCATAAGGGAGACTAGACATCTACCACCCCACTACCACTAACAGATTTGAGTCATAAAGGAGACTAGACATCTACCACCCCACTACCAGATTAGAGCCATAAGGGAGGCTAGACATCTACCACCCCACTACCACTATCAGATTAGAGTCATAAGGGAGACTAGACATCTACCACCCCACTATCAGATTAGAGCCATAAGGGAGACTAGACATCTACCACCCCACTACCACTAACAGATTAGAGTCATAAAGGAGACTAAACATCTACCACCCCACTACCACTATCAGATTAGAGCCATAAGGGAGACTAGACATCTACCACCCCACTACCACTATCAGATTAGAGTCATAAGGGAGACTAGACATCTACCACCCCACTATCAGATTAGAGTCATAAGGGAGACTAGACATGTACCACCCCACTACCACTATCAGATTAGAGCCATAAGGGAGACTAGACATCTACCACCCCACTACCACTATCAGATTAGAGCCATAAGGGAGACTAGACATTTACCACCCCACTACCGCTGTCAGATTAGAGCCATAAGGGATACTAAACATCTACCACCCCACTACCACTATCAGATTAGAGCCATAAGGGAGACTAGACATCTACCACCCCACTACCACTATCAGATTAGAGCCATAAGGGAGACTAGACATCTACCACCCCACTACCACTATCAGATTAGAGCCATAAGGGAGACTAGACATCTACCACCCCACTACCACTATCAGATTAGAGTCATAAGGGAGACTAGACATCTACCACCCCACTATCAGATTAGAGTCATAAGGGAGACTAGACATCTACCACCCCACTACCACTATCAGATTAGAGTCATAAGGGAGACTAGACATCTACCACCCCACTATCAGATTAGAGCCATAAGTGAGACTAGACATTTACCACCCCACTACCGCTGTCAGATTAGAGCCATAAGGGAGGATAAACATCTACCACCCCACTACCACTATCAGATTAGAGCCATAAGGGAGACTAGACATCTACCACCCCACTACCACTAACAGATTAGAGCCATAAGGGAGACTAGACATCTACCACCCCACTACCACTATCAGATTAGAGTCATAAGGGAGACTAGACATCTACCACCCCACTATCAGATTAGAGTCATAAGGGAGACTAGACATGTACCACCCCACTACCACTATCAGATTAGAGCCATAAGGGAGACTAGACATCTACCACCCCACTACCGCTGTCAGATTAGAGCCATAAGGGAGACTAGACATCTACCACCCCACTACCACTATCAGATTAGAGCCATAAGGGAGACTAGACATCTACCACCCCACTACCACTATCAGATTAGAGCCATAAGGGAGACTAGACATTTACCACCCCACTACCGCTGTCAGATTAGAGCCATAAGGGAGACTAAACATCTACCACCCCACTACCACTATCAGATTAGAGCCATAAGGGAGACTAGACATCTACCACCCCACTACCACTATCAGATTAGAGCCATAAGGGAGACTAGACATCTACCACCCCACTACCACTATCTGATTAGAGCCATAAGGGAGACTAGACATCTACCACCCCACTACCACTAACAGATTAGAGTCATAAAGGAGACTAGACATCTACCACCCCACTACCGCTGTCAGATTAGAGCCATAAGGGAGGCTAGACATCTACCATCCCACTACCGCTGTCAGATTAGAGCCATAAGGGAGACTAGACATCTACCATCCCACTATCGCTGTCAGATTAGAGCCATAAGGGAGACTAGACATCTACCACCCCACTACCACTATCAGATTAGAGCCATAAGGGAGACTAGACATCTACCACCCCACTACCACTATCTGATTAGAGCCATAAGGGAGACTAGACATCTACCACCCCACTATCAGATTAGAGTCATAAGGGAGACTAGACATGTACCACCCCACTACCACTATCAGATTAGAGCCATAAGGGAGACTAGACATCTACCACCCCACTACCGCTGTCAGATTAGAGCCATAAGGGAGACTAGACATCTACCACCCCACTACCACTATCAGATTAGAGCCATAAGGGAGACTAGACATCTACCACCCCACTACCACTATCAGATTAGAGCCATAAGGGAGACTAGACATTTACCACCCCACTACCGCTGTCAGATTAGAGCCATAAGGGAGACTAGACATCTACCACCCCACTACCACTATCAGATTAGAGCCATAAGGGAGACTAGACATCTACCACCCCACTACCACTATCTGATTAGAGCCATAAGGGAGACTAGACATCTACCACCCCACTATCAGATTAGAGTCATAAGGGAGACTAGACATGTACCACCCCACTACCACTATCAGATTAGAGCCATAAGGGAGACTAGACATCTACCACCCCACTACCGCTGTCAGATTAGAGCCATAAGGGAGACTAGACATCTACCACCCCACTACCACTATCAGATTAGAGCCATAAGGGAGACTAGACATCTACCACCCCACTACCACTATCAGATTAGAGCCATAAGGGAGACTAGACATTTACCACCCCACTACCGCTGTCAGATTAGAGCCATAAGGGAGACTAAACATCTACCACCCCACTACCACTATCAGATTAGAGCCATAAGGGAGACTAGACATCTACCACCCCACTACCACTATCAGATTAGAGCCATAAGGGAGACTAGACATCTACCACCCCACTACCACTATCTGATTAGAGCCATAAGGGAGACTAGACATCTACCACCCCACTACCACTAACAGATTAGAGTCATAAAGGAGACTAGACATCTACCACCCCACTACCGCTGTCAGATTAGAGCCATAAGGGAGGCTAGACATCTACCATCCCACTACCGCTGTCAGATTAGAGCCATAAGGGAGACTAGACATCTACCACCCCACTACCACTATCAGATTAGAGCCATAAGGGAGACTAGACATCTACCACCCCACTACCACTATCAGATTAGAGCCATAAGGGAGACTAGACATCTACCACCCCACTACCACTATCTGATTAGAGCCATAAGGGAGACTAGACATCTACCACCCCACTACCACTATCAGATTAGAGTCATAAGGGAGACTAGACATCTACCACCCCACTATCAGATTAGAGTCATAAGGGAGACTAGACATGTACCACCCCACTACCACTATCAGATTAGAGCCATAAAGGAGACTAGACATCTACCACCCCACTACCGCTGTCAGATTAGAGCCATAAGGGAGACTAGACATCTACCACCCCACTACCACTATCAGATTAGAGCCATAAGGGAGACTAGACATCTACCACCCCACTACCACTATCAGATTAGAGCCATAAGGGAGACTAGACATTTACCACCCCACTACCGCTGTCAGATTAGAGCCATAAGGGATACTAAACATCTACCACCCCACTACCACTATCAGATTAGAGCCATAAGGGAGACTAGACATCTACCACCCCACTACCACTATCAGATTAGAGCCATAAGGGAGACTAGACATCTACCACCCCACTACCACTATCAGATTAGAGCCATAAGGGAGACTAGACATCTACCACCCCACTACCACTATCAGATTAGAGTCATAAGGGAGACTAGACATCTACCACCCCACTATCAGATTAGAGTCATAAGGGAGACTAGACATCTACCACCCCACTACCACTATCAGATTAGAGTCATAAGGGAGACTAGACATCTACCACCCCACTATCAGATTAGAGTCATAAGGGAGACTAGACATCTACCACCCCACTACCACTATCAGATTAGAGCCATAAGGGAGGCTAGACATCTACCATCCCACTACCGCTGTCAGATTAGAGCCATAAGGGAGACTAGACATCTACCACCCCACTACCACTATCAGATTAGAGCCATAAGGGAGGCTAGACATCTACCACCCCACTACCGCTGTCAGATTAGAGCCATAAGGGAGACTAGACATCTACCACCCCACTACCACTATCAGATTAGAGCCATAAGGGAGACTAGACATCTACCACCCCACTACCACTATCAGATTAGAGCCATAAGGGAGACTAGACATCTACCACCCCACTACCGCTGTCAGATTAGAGCCATAAGGGAGACTAGACATCTACCACCCCACTACCACTATCAGATTAGAGCCATAAGGGAGACTAGACATCTACCACCCCTCTACCACTAACAGATTAGAGTCATAAAGGAGACTAGACATCTACCACCCCACTACCAGATTAGAGCCATAAGGGAGGCTAGACATCTACCACCCCACTACCACTATCAGATTAGAGTCATAAGGGAGACTAGACATCTACCACCCCACTACCACTATCAGATTAGAGCCATAAGGGAGGCTAGACATCTACCATCCCACTACCGCTGTCAGATTAGAGCCATAAGGGAGACTAGACATCTACCACCCCACTACCACTATCAGATTAGAGCCATAAGGGAGACTAGACATCTACCACCCCACTACCACTATCAGATTAGAGCCATAAGGGAGACTAGACATCTACCACCCCACTACCACTAACAGATTAGAGTCATAAAGGAGACTAGACATCTACCACCCCACTACCACTATCTGATTAGAGCCATAAGGGAGACTAGACATCTACCACCCCACTACCACTAACAGATTAGAGTCATAAAGGAGACTAAACATCTACCACCCCACTACCACTATCAGATTAGAGCCATAAGGGAGACTAGACATCTACCACCCCACTACCACTATCAGATTAGAGTCATAAGGGAGACTAGACATCTACCACCCCACTATCAGATTAGAGTCATAAGGGAGACTAGACATGTACCACCCCACTACCACTATCAGATTAGAGCCATAAGGGAGACTAGACATCTACCACCCCACTACCACTATCTGATTAGAGCCATAAGGGAGACTAGACATCTACCACCCCACTACCACTAACAGATTAGAGTCATAAAGGAGACTAAACATCTACCACCCCACTACCACTATCAGATTAGAGCCATAAGGGAGACTAGACATCTACCACCCCACTACCACTATCAGATTAGAGTCATAAGGGAGACTAGACATCTACCACCCCACTATCAGATTAGAGTCATAAGGGAGACTAGACATGTACCACCCCACTACCACTATCAGATTAGAGCCATAAGGGAGACTAGACATCTACCACCCCACTACCACTATCAGATTAGAGCCATAAGGGAGACTAGACATCTACCACCCCACTACCACTATCAGATTAGAGCCATAAGGGAGACTAGACATCTACCACCCCACTACCACTATCAGATTAGAGCCATAAGGGAGACTAGACATCTACCACCCCACTACCACTATCAGATTAGAGCCATAAGGGAGACTAGACATCTACCACCCCACTACCACTATCAGATTAGAGTCATAAGGGAGACTAGACATCTACCACCCCACTATCAGATTAGAGTCATAAGGGAGACTAGACATCTACCACCCCACTACCACTATCAGATTAGAGCCATAAGGGAGGCTAGACATCTACCATCCCACTACCGCTGTCAGATTAGAGCCATAAGGGAGACTAGACATCTACCACCCCACTACCACTATCAGATTAGAGCCATAAGGGAGGCTAGACATCTACCACCCCACTACCGCTGTCAGATTAGAGCCATAAGGGAGACTAGACATCTACCACCCCACTACCACTATCAGATTAGAGCCATAAGAGAGACTAGACATCTACCACCCCACTACCACTATCAGATTAGAGCCATAAGGGAGACTAGACATCTACCACCCCACTACCGCTGTCAGATTAGAGCCATAAGGGAGACTAGACATCTACCACCCCACTACCACTATCAGATTAGAGCCATAAGGGAGACTAGACATCTACCACCCCTCTACCACTAACAGATTAGAGTCATAAAGGAGACTAGACATCTACCACCCCACTACCAGATTAGAGCCATAAGGGAGGCTAGACATCTACCACCCCACTACCACTATCAGATTAGAGTCATAAGGGAGACTAGACATCTACCACCCCACTATCAGATTAGAGTCATAAGGGAGAATAGACATCTACCACCCCACTACCACTATCAGATTAGAGCCATAAGGGAGACTAGACATCTACCATCCCACTACCGCTGTCAGATTAGAGCCATAAGGGAGACTAGACATCTACCACCCCACTACCACTATCAGATTAGAGCCATAAGGGAGACTAGACATCTACCACCCCACTACCACTATCAGATTAGAGCCATAAGGGAGACTAGACATCTACCACCCCACTACCACTAACAGATTAGAGTCATAAAGGAGACTAGACATCTACCACCCCACTACCGCTGTCAGATTAGAGCCATAAGGGAGGCTAGACATCTACCATCCCACTATCGCTGTCAGATTAGAGCCATAAGGGAGACTAGACATCTACCACCCCACTACCACTATCAGATTAGAGCCATAAGGGAGACTAGACATCTACCACCCCACTACCACTATCTGATTAGAGCCATAAGGGAGACTAGACATCTACCACCCCACTACCACTAACAGATTAGAGTCATAAAGGAGACTAAACATCTACCACCCCACTACCACTATCAGATTAGAGCCATAAGGGAGACTAGACATCTACCACCCCACTACCACTATCAGATTAGAGTCATAAGGGAGACTAGACATCTACCACCCCACTATCAGATTAGAGTCATAAGGGAGACTAGACATGTACCACCCCACTACCACTATCAGATTAGAGCCATAAGGGAGACTAGACATCTACCACCCCACTACCGCTGTCAGATTAGAGCCATAAGGGAGACTAGACATCTACCACCCCACTACCACTATCAGATTAGAGCCATAAGGGAGACTAGACATCTACCACCCCACTACCACTATCAGATTAGAGCCATAAGGGAGACTAGACATTTACCACCCCACTACCGCTGTCAGATTAGAGCCATAAGGGATACTAAACATCTACCACCCCACTACCACTATCAGATTAGAGCCATAAGGGAGACTAGACATCTACCACCCCACTACCACTATCAGATTAGAGCCATAAGGGAGACTAGACATCTACCACCCCACTACCACTATCAGATTAGAGCCATAAGGGAGACTAGACATCTACCACCCCACTACCACTATCAGATTACAGTCATAAGGGAGACTAGACATCTACCACCCCACTATCAGATTAGAGCCATAAGGGAGACTAGACATCTACCACCCCACTACCACTATCAGATTAGAGCCATAAGGGAGACTAGACATCTACCACCCCACTACCAATATCAGATTAGAGCCATAAGGGAGGCTAGACATCTACCACCCCACTACCGCTGTCAGATTAGAGCCATAAGGGAGACTAGACATGTACCACCCCACTACCACTATCAGATTAGAGCCATAAGGGAGACTAGAGATCTACCACCCCACTACCACTATCAGATTAGAGCCATAAGGGAGACTAGACATCTACCACCCCACTACCGCTGTCAGATTAGAGCCATTAGGGAGACTAGACATCTACCACCCCACTACCACTATCAGATTAGAGCCATAAGGGAGACTAGACATCTACCACCCCTCTACCACTAACAGATTTGAGTCATAAAGGAGACTAGACATCTACCACCCCACTACCAGATTAGAGCCATAAGGGAGGCTAGACATCTACCACCCCACTACCACTATCAGATTAGAGTCATAAGGGAGACTAGACATCTACCACCCCACTATCAGATTAGAGTCATAAGGGAGAATAGACATCTATCACCCCACTACCACTATCAGATTAGAGCCATAAGGGAGGCTAGACATCTACCATCCCACTACCGCTGTCAGATTAGAGCCATAAGGGAGACTAGACATCTACCACCCCACTACCACTATCAGATTAGAGCCATAAGGGAGACTAGACATCTACCACCCCACTACCACTATCTGATTAGAGCCATAAGGGAGACTAGACATCTACCACCCCACTACCACTAACAGATTAGAGTCATAAAGGAGACTAGACATCTACCATCCCACTACCGCTGTCAGATTAGAGCCATAAGGGAGACTAGACATCTACCACCCCACTACCACTATCAGATTAGAGCCATAAGGGAGACTAGACATCTACCACCCCACTACCACTATCTGATTAGAGCCATAAGGGAGACTAGACATCTACCACCCCACTACCACTAACAGATTAGAGTCATAAAGGAGACTAGACATCTACCACCCCACTACCACTATCAGATTAGAGCCATAAGGGAGACTAGACATCTACCACCCCACTACCACTATCAGATTAGAGTCATAAGGGAGACTAGACATCTACCACCCCACTATCAGATTAGAGTCATAAGGGAGACTAGACATGTACCACCCCACAACCACTATCAGATTAGAGCCATACGGGAGACTAGACATCTACCACCCCACTACCGCTGTCAGATTAGAGCCATAAGGGAGACTAGACATCTACCACCCCACTACCACTATCAGATTAGAGCCATAAGGGAGACTAGACATCTACCACCCCACTACCACTATCAGATTAGAGCCATAAGGGAGACTAGACATTTACCACCCCACTACCGCTGTCAGATTAGAGCCATAAGGGAGACTAAACATCTACCACCCCACTACCACTATCAGATTAGAGCCATAAGGGAGACTAGACATCTACCACCCCACTACCACTAACAGATTAGAGCCATAAGGGAGACTAGACATCTACCACCCCACTACCACTATCAGATTAGAGTCATAAGGGAGACTAGACATCTACCACCCCACTATCAGATTAGAGTCATAAGGGAGACTAGACATGTACCACCCCACTACCACTATCAGATTAGAGCCATAAGGGAGACTAGACATCTACCACCCCACTACCGCTGTCAGATTAGAGCCATAAGGGAGACTAGACATCTACCACCCCACTACCACTATCAGATTAGAGCCATAAGGGAGACTAGACATCTACCACCCCACTACCACTATCAGATTAGAGCCATAAGGGAGACTAGACATTTACCACCCCACTACCGCTGTCAGATTAGAGCCATAAGGGAGACTAAACATCTACCACCCCACTACCACTATCAGATTAGAGCCATAAGGGAGACTAGACATCTACCACCCCACTACCACTATCAGATTAGAGCCATAAGGGATACTAGACATCTACCACCCCACTACCACTATCTGATTAGAGCCATAAGGGAGACTAGACATCTACCACCCCACTACCACTAACAGATTAGAGTCATAAAGGAGACTAGACATCTACCACCCCACTACCGCTGTCAGATTAGAGCCATAAGGGAGGCTAGACATCTACCATCCCACTACCGCTGTCAGATTAGAGCCATAAGGGAGACTAGACATCTACCATCCCACTATCGCTGTCAGATTAGAGCCATAAGGGAGACTAGACATCTACCACCCCACTACCACTATCAGATTAGAGCCATAAGGGAGACTAGACATCTACCACCCCACTACCACTATCTGATTAGAGCCATAAGGGAGACTAGACATCTACCACCCCACTACCACTAACAGATTAGAGTCATAAAGGAGACTAAACATCTACCACCCCACTACCACTATCAGATTAGAGCCATAAGGGAGACTAGACATCTACCACCCCACTACCACTATCAGATTAGAGTCATAAGGGAGACTAGACATCTACCACCCCACTATCAGATTAGAGTCATAAGGGAGACTAGACATGTACCACCCCACTACCACTATCAGATTAGAGCCATAAGGGAGACTAGACATCTACCACCCCACTACCGCTGTCAGATTAGAGCCATAAGGGAGACTAGACATCTACCACCCCACTACCACTATCAGATTAGAGCCATAAGGGAGACTAGACATCTACCACCCCACTACCACTATCAGATTAGAGCCATAAGGGAGACTAGACATTTACCACCCCACTACCGCTGTCAGATTAGAGCCATAAGGGATACTAAACATCTACCACCCCACTACCACTATCAGATTAGAGCCATAAGGGAGACTAGACATCTACCACCCCACTACCACTATCAGATTAGAGCCATAAGGGAGACTAGACATCTACCACCCCACTACCACTATCAGATTAGAGCCATAAGGGAGACTAGACATCTACCACCCCACTACCACTATCAGATTAGAGTCATAAGGGAGACTAGACATCTACCACCCCACTATCAGATTAGAGTCATAAGGGAGACTAGACATCTACCACCCCACTACCACTATCAGATTAGAGTCATAAGGGAGACTAGACATCTACCACCCCACTATCAGATTAGAGTCATAAGGGAGACTAGACATCTACCACCCCACTACCACTATCAGATTAGAGCCATAAGGGAAACTAGACATCTACCACCCCACTACCACTATCAGATTAGAGCCATAAGGGAGGCTAGACATCTACCACCCCACTACCGCTGTCAGATTAGAGCCATAAGGGAGACTAGACATGTACCACCCCACTACCACTATCAGATTAGAGCCATAAGGGAGACTAGACATCTACCACCCCACTACCACTATCAGATTAGAGCCATAAGGGAGACTAGACATCTACCACCCCACTACCGCTGTCAGATTAGAGCCATAAGGGAGACTAGACATCTACCACCCCACTACCACTATCAGATTAGAGCCATAAGGGAGACTAGACATCTACCACCCCTCTACCACTAACAGATTTGAGTCATAAAGGAGACTAGACATCTACCACCCCACTACCAGATTAGAGCCATAAGGGAGGCTAGACATCTACCACCCCACTACCACTATCAGATTAGAGTCATAAGGGAGACTAGACATCTACCACCCCACTATCAGATTAGAGTCATAAGGGAGAATAGACATCTACCACCCCACTACCACTATCAGATTAGAGCCATAAGGGAGGCTAGACATCTACCATCCCACTACCGCTGTCAGATTAGAGCCATAAGGGAGACTAGACATCTACCACCCCACTACCACTATCAGATTAGAGCCATAAGGGAGGCTAGACATCTACCACCCCACTACCGCTGTCAGATTAGAGCCATAAGGGAGACTAGACATGTACCACCCCACTACCACTATCAGATTAGAGCCATAAGGGAGACTAGACATCTACCACCCCACTACCACTATCAGATTAGAGCCATAAGGGAGACTAGACATCTACCACCCCACTACCGCTGTCAGATTAGAGCCATAAGGGAGACTAGACATCTACCACCCCACTACCACTAACAGATTAGAGTCATAAAGGGGACTAGACATCTACCACCCCACTACCGCTGTCAGATTAGAGCCATAAGGGAGGCTAGACATCTACCATCCCACTACCGCTGTCAGATTAGAGCCATAAGGGAGACTAGACATCTACCATCCCACTATCGCTGTCAGATTAGAGCCATAAGGGAGACTAGACATCTACCACCCCACTACCACTATCAGATTAGAGCCATAAGGGAGACTAGACATCTACCACCCCACTACCACTATCTGATTAGAGCCATAAGGGAGACTAGACATCTACCACCCCACTACCACTAACAGATTAGAGTCATAAAGGAGACTAAACATCTACCACCCCACTACCACTATCAGATTAGAGCCATAAGGGAGACTAGACATCTACCACCCCACTACCACTATCAGATTAGAGTCATAAGGGAGACTAGACATCTACCACCCCACTATCAGATTAGAGTCATAAGGGAGACTAGACATGTACCACCCCACTACCACTATCAGATTAGAGCCATAAGGGAGACTAGACATCTACCACCCCACTACCGCTGTCAGATTAGAGCCATAAGGGAGACTAGACATCTACCACCCCACTACCACTATCAGATTAGAGCCATAAGGGAGACTAGACATCTACCACCCCACTACCACTATCAGATTAGAGCCATAAGGGAGACTAGACATTTACCACCCCACTACCGCTGTCAGATTAGAGCCATAAGGGATACTAAACATCTACCACCCCACTACCACTATCAGATTAGAGCCATAAGGGAGACTAGACATCTACCACCCCACTACCACTATCAGATTAGAGCCATAAGGGAGACTAGACATCTACCACCCCACTACCACTATCAGATTAGAGCCATAAGGGAGACTAGACATCTACCACCCCACTACCACTATCAGATTAGAGTCATAAGGGAGACTAGACATCTACCACCCCACTATCAGATTAGAGTCATAAGGGAGACTAGACATCTACCACCCCACTACCACTATCAGATTAGAGTCATAAGGGAGACTAGACATCTACCACCCCACTATCAGATTAGAGTCATAAGGGAGACTAGACATCTACCACCCCACTACCACTATCAGATTAGAGCCATAAGGGAAACTAGACATCTACCACCCCACTACCACTATCAGATTAGAGCCATAAGGGAGGCTAGACATCTACCACCCCACTACCGCTGTCAGATTAGAGCCATAAGGGAGACTAGACATGTACCACCCCACTACCACTATCAGATTAGAGCCATAAGGGAGACTAGACATCTACCACCCCACTACCACTATCAGATTAGAGTCATAAGGGAGACTAGACATCTACCACCCCACTACCGCTGTCAGATTAGAGCCATAAGGGAGACTAGACATCTACCACCCCACTACCACTATCAGATTAGAGCCATAAGGGAGACTAGACATCTACCACCCCTCTACCACTAACAGATTTGAGTCATAAAGGAGACTAGACATCTACCACCCCACTACCAGATTAGAGCCATAAGGGAGGCTAGACATCTACCACCCCACTACCACTATCAGATTAGAGTCATAAGGGAGACTAGACATCTACCACCCCACTATCAGATTAGAGTCATAAGGGAGAATAGACATCTACCACCCCACTACCACTATCAGATTAGAGCCATAAGGGAGGCTAGACATCTACCATCCCACTACTGCTGTCAGATTAGAGCCATAAGGGAGACTAGACATCTACCACCCCACTACCACTATCAGATTAGAGCCATAAGGGAGGCTAGACATCTACCACCCCACTACCGCTGTCAGATTAGAGCCATAAGGGAGACTAGACATCTACCACCCCACTACCACTATCAGATTAGAGCCATAAGGGAGACTAGACATCTACCACCCCACTACCACTGTCAGATTAGAGCCATAAGGGAGACTAGACATCTACCACCCCACTACCGCTGTCAGATTAGAGCCATAAGGGAGACTAGACATCTACCACCCCACTACCACTATCAGATTAGAGCCATAAGGGAGACTAGACATCTACCACCCCTCTACCACTAACAGATTTGAGTCATAAAGGAGACTAGACATCTACCACCCCACTACCAGATTAGAGCCATAAGGGAGACTAGACATCTACCACCCCACTACCACTATCAGATTAGAGTCATAAGGGAGACTAGACATCTACCACCCCACTATCAGATTAGAGTCATAAGGGAGAATAGACATCTACCACCCCACTACCACTATCAGATTAGAGCCATAAGGGAGGCTAGACATCTACCATCCCACTACCGCTGTCAGATTAGAGCCATAAGGGAGACTAGACATCTACCACCCCACTACCACTATCAGATTAGAGCCATAAGGGAGACTAGACATCTACCACCCCACTACCACTATCAGATTAGAGCCATAAGGGAGACTAGTAATCTACCACCCCACTACCACTAACAGATTAGAGTCATAAAGGAGACTAGACATCTACCACCCCACTACCGCTGTCAGATTAGAGCCATAAGGGAGGCTAGACATCTACCATCCCACTATCGCTGTCAGATTAGAGCCATAAGGGAGACTAGACATCTACCACCCCACTACCGCTGTCAGATTAGAGCCATAAGGGAGACTAGACATCTACCACCCCACTACCACTATCAGATTAGAGTCATAAGGGAGACTAGACATCTACCACCCCACTATCAGATTAGAGTCATAAGGGAGACTAGACATGTACCACCCCACTACCACTATCAGATTAGAGCCATAAGGGAGACTAGACATCTACCACCCCACTACCGCTGTCAGATTAGAGCCATAAGGGAGACTAGACATCTACCACCCCACTACCACTATCAGATTAGAGCCATAAGGGAGACTAGACATCTACCACCCCACTACCACTATCAGATTAGAGCCATAAGGGAGACTAGACATTTACCACCCCACTACCGCTGTCAGATTAGAGCCATAAGGGATACTAAACATCTACCACCCCACTACCACTATCAGATTAGAGCCATAAGGGAGACTAGACATCTACCACCCCACTACCACTATCAGATTAGAGCCATAAGGGAGACTAGACATCTACCACCCCACTACCACTATCAGATTAGAGCCATAAGGGAGACTAGACATCTACCACCCCACTACCACTATCAGATTAGAGTCATAAGGGAGACTAGACATCTACCACCCCACTATCAGATTAGAGTCATAAGGGAGACTAGACATCTACCACCCCACTACCACTATCAGATTAGAGCCATAAGGGAGACTAGACATCTACCACCCCACTACCACTATCAGATTAGAGCCATAAGGGAGGCTAGACATCTACCACCCCACTACCGCTGTCAGATTAGAGCCATAAGGGAGACTAGACATGTACCACCCCACTACCACTATCAGATTAGAGCCATAAGGGAGACTAGACATCTACCACCCCACTACCACTATCAGATTAGAGCCATAAGGGAGACTAGACATCTACCACCCCACTACCGCTGTCAGATTAGAGCCATAAGGGAGACTAGACATCTACCACCCCACTACCACTATCAGATTAGAGCCATAAGGGAGACTAGACATCTACCACCCCTCTACCACTAACAGATTTGAGTCATAAAGGAGACTAGACATCTACCACCCCACTACCAGATTAGAGCCATAAGGGAGGCTAGACATCTACCACCCCACTACCACTATCAGATTAGAGTCATAAGGGAGACTAGACATCTACCACCCCACTATCAGATTAGAGTCATAAGGGAGAATAGACATCTATCACCCCACTACCACTATCAGATTAGAGCCATAAGGGAGGCTAGACATCTACCATCCCACTACCGCTGTCAGATTAGAGCCATAAGGGAGACTAGACATCTACCACCCCACTACCACTATCAGATTAGAGCCATAAGGGAGACTAGACATCTACCACCCCACTACCACTATCTGATTAGAGCCATAAGGGAGACTAGACATCTACCACCCCACTACCACTAACAGATTAGAGTCATAAAGGAGACTAGACATCTACCACCCCACTACCACTATCAGATTAGAGCCATAAGGGAGACTAGACATCTACCACCCCACTACCACTATCAGATTAGAGTCATAAGGGAGACTAGACATCTACCACCCCACTATCAGATTAGAGTCATAAGGGAGACTAGACATGTACCACCCCACTACCACTATCAGATTAGAGCCATACGGGAGACTAGACATCTACCACCCCACTACCACTATCAGATTAGAGCCATAAGGGAGACTAGACATCTACCACCCCACTACCACTATCAGATTAGAGCCATAAGGGAGACTAGACATTTACCACCCCACTACCGCTGTCAGATTAGAGCCATAAGGGAAACTAAACATCTACCACCCCACTACCACTATCAGATTAGAGCCATAAGGGAGACTAGACATCTACCACCCCACTACCACTAACAGATTAGAGCCATAAGGGAGACTAGACATCTACCACCCCACTACCACTATCAGATTAGAGTCATAAGGGAGACTAGACATCTACCACCCCACTATCAGATTAGAGTCATAAGGGAGACTAGACATGTACCACCCCACTACCACTATCAGATTAGAGCCATAAGGGAGACTAGACATCTACCACCCCACTATCGCTGTCAGATTAGAGCCATAAGGGAGACTAGACATCTACCACCCCACTACCACTATCAGATTAGAGCCATAAGGGAGACTAGACATCTACCACCCCACTACCACTATCTGATTAGAGCCATAAGGGAGACTAGACATCTACCACCCCACTACCACTAACAGATTAGAGTCATAAAGGAGACTAAACATCTACCACCCCACTACCACTATCAGATTAGAGCCATAAGGGAGACTAGACATCTACCACCCCACTACCACTATCAGATTAGAGTCATAAGGGAGACTAGACATCTACCACCCCACTATCAGATTAGAGTCATAAGGGAGACTAGACATGTACCACCCCACTACCACTATCAGATTAGAGCCATAAGGGAGACTAGACATGTACCACCCCACTACCGCTGTCAGATTAGAGCCATAAGGGAGACTAAACATCTACCACCCCACTACCACTATCAGATTAGAGCCATAAGGGAGACTAGACATCTACCACCCCACTACCACTATCAGATTAGAGCCATAAGGGAGACTAGACATTTACCACCCCACTACCGCTGTCAGATTAGAGCCATAAGGGATACTAAACATCTACCACCCCACTACCACTATCAGATTAGAGCCATAAGGGAGACTAGACATCTACCACCCCACTACCACTATCAGATTAGAGCCATAAGGGAGACTAGACATCTACCACCCCACTACCACTATCAGATTAGAGCCATAAGGGAGACTAGACATCTACCACCCCACTACCACTATCAGATTAGAGTCATAAGGGAGACTAGACATCTACCACCCCACTATCAGATTAGAGTCATAAGGGAGACTAGACATGTACCACCCCACTACCACTATCAGATTAGAGCCATAAGGGAGACTAGACATCTACCACCCCACTACCGCTGTCAGATTAGAGCCATAAGGGAGACTAGACATCTACCACCCCACTACCACTATCAGATTAGAGCCATAAGGGAGACTAGACATCTACCACCCCACTACCACTATCAGATTAGAGCCATAAGGGAGACTAGACATTTACCACCCCACTACCGCTGTCAGATTAGAGCCATAAGGGATACTAAACATCTACCACCCCACTACCACTATCAGATTAGAGCCATAAGGGAGACTAGACATCTACCACCCCACTACCACTATCAGATTAGAGCCATAAGGGAGACTAGACATCTACCACCCCACTACCACTATCAGATTAGAGCCATAAGGGAGACTAGACATCTACCACCCCACTACCACTATCAGATTAGAGTCATAAGGGAGACTAGACATCTACCACCCCACTATCAGATTAGAGTCATAAGGGAGACTAGACATGTACCACCCCACTACCACTATCAGATTAGAGCCATAAGGGAGACTAGACATCTACCACCCCACTATCGCTGTCAGATTAGAGCCATAAGGGAGACTAGACATCTACCACCCCACTACCGCTATCAGATTAGAGCCATAAGGGAGACTAGACATCTACCACCCCACTACCACTATCTGATTAGAGCCATAAGGGAGACTAGACATCTACCACCCCACTACCACTAACAGATTAGAGTCATAAAGGAGACTAAACATCTACCACCCCACTACCACTATCAGATTAGAGCCATAAGGGAGACTAGACATCTACCACCCCACTACCACTATCAGATTAGAGTCATAAGGGAGACTAGACATCTACCACCCCACTATCAGATTAGAGTCATAAGGGAGACTAGACATGTACCACCCCACTACCACTATCAGATTAGAGCCATAAGGGAGACTAGACATCTACCACCCCACTACCGCTGTCAGATTAGAGCCATAAGGGAGACTAGACATCTACCACCCCACTACCACTATCAGATTAGAGCCATAAGGGAGACTAGACATCTACCACCCCACTACCACTATCAGATTAGAGCCATAAGGGAGACTAGACATCTACCACCCCACTACCACTATCAGATTAGAGTCATAAGGGAGACTAGACATCTACCACCCCACTATCAGATTAGAGTCATAAGGGAGACTAGACATGTACCACCCCACTACCACTATCAGATTAGAGCCATAAGGGAGACTAGACATCTACCACCCCACTACCGCTGTCAGATTAGAGCCATAAGGGAGACTAGACATCTACCACCCCACTACCACTATCAGATTAGAGCCATAAGGGAGACTAGACATCTACCACCCCACTACCACTATCAGATTAGAGCCATAAGGGAGACTAGACATTTACCACCCCACTACCGCTGTCAGATTAGAGCCATAAGGGATACTAAACATCTACCACCCCACTACCACTATCAGATTAGAGCCATAAGGGAGACTAGACATCTACCACCCCACTACCACTATCAGATTAGAGCCATAAGGGAGACTAGACATCTACCACCCCACTACCACTATCAGATTAGAGCCATAAGGGAGACTAGACATCTACCACCCCACTACCACTATCAGATTAGAGTCATAAGGGAGACTAGACATCTACCACCCCACTATCAGATTAGAGTCATAAGGGAGACTAGACATGTACCACCCCACTACCACTATCAGATTAGAGCCATAAGGGAGACTAGACATCTACCACCCCACTACCGCTGTCAGATTAGAGCCATAAGGGAGACTAGACATCTACCACCCCACTACCACTATCAGATTAGAGCCATAAGGGAGACTAGACATCTACCACCCCACTACCACTATCAGATTAGAGCCATAAGGGAGACTAGACATTTACCACCCCACTACCGCTGTCAGATTAGAGCCATAAGGGATACTAAACATCTACCACCCCACTACCACTATCAGATTAGAGCCATAAGGGAGACTAGACATCTACCACCCCACTACCACTATCAGATTAGAGCCATAAGGGAGACTAGACATCTACCACCCCACTACCACTATCAGATTAGAGCCATAAGGGAGACTAGACATCTACCACCCCACTACCACTATCAGATTAGAGTCATAAGGGAGACTAGACATCTACCACCCCACTATCAGATTAGAGTCATAAGGGAGACTAGACATGTACCACCCCACTACCACTATCAGATTAGAGCCATAAGGGAGACTAGACATCTACCACCCCACTATCGCTGTCAGATTAGAGCCATAAGGGAGACTAGACATCTACCACCCCACTACCGCTATCAGATTAGAGCCATAAGGGAGACTAGACATCTACCACCCCACTACCACTATCTGATTAGAGCCATAAGGGAGACTAGACATCTACCACCCCACTACCACTAACAGATTAGAGTCATAAAGGAGACTAAACATCTACCACCCCACTACCACTATCAGATTAGAGCCATAAGGGAGACTAGACATCTACCACCCCACTACCACTATCAGATTAGAGTCATAAGGGAGACTAGACATCTACCACCCCACTATCAGATTAGAGTCATAAGGGAGACTAGACATGTACCACCCCACTACCACTATCAGATTAGAGCCATAAGGGAGACTAGACATCTACCACCCCACTACCGCTGTCAGATTAGAGCCATAAGGGAGACTAGACATCTACCACCCCACTACCACTATCAGATTAGAGCCATAAGGGAGACTAGACATCTACCACCCCACTACCACTATCAGATTAGAGCCATAAGGGAGACTAGACATTTACCACCCCACTACCGCTGTCAGATTAGAGCCATAAGGGATACTAAACATCTACCACCCCACTACCACTATCAGATTAGAGCCATAAGGGAGACTAGACATCTACCACCCCACTACCACTATCAGATTAGAGCCATAAGGGAGACTAGACATCTACCACCCCACTACCACTATCAGATTAGAGCCATAAGGGAGACTAGACATCTACCACCCCACTACCACTATCAGATTAGAGTCATAAGGGAGACTAGACATCTACCACCCCACTATCAGATTAGAGTCATAAGGGAGACTAGACATCTACCACCCCACTATCAGATTAGAGTCATAAGGGAGACTAGACATGTACCACCCCACTACCACTATCAGATTAGAGCCATAAGGGAGACTAGACATCTACCACCCCACTACCGCTGTCAGATTAGAGCCATAAGGGAGACTAGACATGTACCACCCCACTACCACTATCAGATTAGAGCCATAAGGGAGACTAGACATCTACCACCCCTCTACCACTAACAGATTTGAGTCATAAAGGAGACTAGACATCTACCACCCCACTACCAGATTAGAGCCATAAGGGAGGCTAGACATCTACCACCCCACTACCACTATCAGATTAGAGTCATAAGGGAGACTAGACATCTACCACCCCACTATCAGATTAGAGTCATAAGGGAGAATAGACATCTATCACCCCACTACCACTATCAGATTAGAGCCATAAGGGAGGCTAGACATCTACCATCCCACTACCGCTGTCAGATTAGAGCCATAAGGGAGACTAGACATCTACCACCCCACTACCACTATCAGATTAGAGCCATAAGGGAGACTAGACATCTACCACCCCACTACCACTATCTGATTAGAGCCATAAGGGAGACTAGACATCTACCACCCCACTACCACTAACAGATTAGAGTCATAAAGGAGACTAGACATCTACCATCCCACTACCGCTGTCAGATTAGAGCCATAAGGGAGACTAGACATCTACCACCCCACTACCACTATCAAATTAGAGCCATAAGGGAGACTAGACATCTACCACCGCACTACCACTATCTGATTAGAGCCATAAGGGAGACTAGACATCTACCACCCCACTACCACTAACAGATTAGAGTCATAAAGGAGACTAGACATCTACCACCCCACTACCACTATCAGATTAGAGCCATAAGGGAGACTAGACATCTACCACCCCACTACCACTATCAGATTAGAGTCATAAGGGAGACTAGACATCTACCACCCCACTATCAGATTAGAGTCATAAGGGAGACTAGACATGTACCACCCCACTACCACTATCAGATTAGAGCCATACGGGAGACTAGACATCTACCACCCCACTACCGCTGTCAGATTAGAGCCATAAGGGAGACTAGACATCTACCACCCCACTACCACTATCAGATTAGAGCCATAAGGGAGACTAGACATCTACCACCCCACTACCACTATCAGATTAGAGCCATAAGGGAGACTAGACATCTACCACCCCACTACCAGATTAGAGCCATAAGGGAGACTAGACATCTACCACCCCACTACCACTATCAGATTAGAGCCATAAGGGAGACTAGACATCTACCACCCCTCTACCACTAACAGATTAGAGTCATAAAGGAGACTAGACATCTACCACCCCACTACCAGATTAGAGCCATAAGGGAGGCTAGACATCTACCACCCCACTACCACTATCAGATTAGAGTCATAAAGGAGACAAGACATCTACCACCCCACTATCAGATTAGAGTCATAAGGGAGAATAGACATCTATCACCCCACTACCACTATCAGATTAGAGCCATAAGGGAGGCTAGACATCTACCATCCCACTACCGCTGTCAGATTAGAGCCATAAGGGAGACTAGACATCTACCACCCCACTACCACTATCAGATTAGAGCCATAAGGGAGACTAGACATCTACCACCCCACTACCACTATCTGATTAGAGCCATAAGGGAGACTAGACATCTACCACCCCACTACCACTAACAGATTAGAGTCATAAAGGAGACTAGACATCTACCATCCCACTACCGCTGTCAGATTAGAGCCATAAGGGAGACTAGACATCTACCACCCCACTACCACTATCAGATTAGAGCCATAAGGGAGACTAGACATCTACCACCCCACTACCACTATCTGATTAGAGCCATAAGGGAGACTAGACATCTACCACCCCACTACCACTAACAGATTAGAGTCATAAAGGAGACTAGACATCTACCACCCCACTACCACTATCAGATTAGAGCCATAAGGGAGACTAGACATCTACCACCCCACTACCACTATCAGATTAGAGTCATAAGGGAGACTAGACATCTACCACCCCACTATCAGATTAGAGTCATAAGGGAGACTAGACATGTACCACCCCACTACCACTATCAGATTAGAGCCATAAGGGAGACTAGACATCTACCATCCCACTACCGCTGTCAGATTAGAGCCATAAGGGAGACTAGACATCTACCACCCCACTACCACTATCAGATTAGAGCCATAAGGGAGACTAGACATCTACCACCCCACTACCACTATCTGATTAGAGCCATAAGGGAGACTAGACATCTACCACCCCACTACCACTAACAGATTAGAGTCATAAAGGAGACTAGACATCTACCATCCCACTACCGCTGTCAGATTAGAGCCATAAGGGAGACTAGACATCTACCACCCCACTACCACTATCAGATTAGAGCCATAAGGGAGACTAGACATCTACCACCCCACTACCACTATCTGATTAGAGCCATAAGGGAGACTAGACATCTACCACCCCACTACCACTAACAGATTAGAGTCATAAAGGAGACTAGACATCTACCACCCCACTACCACTATCAGATTAGAGCCATAAGGGAGACTAGACATCTACCACCCCACTACCACTATCAGATTAGAGTCATAAGGGAGACTAGACATCTACCACCCCACTATCAGATTAGAGTCATAAGGGAGACTAGACATGTACCACCCCACTACCACTATCAGATTAGAGCCATAAGGGAGACTAGACATCTACCACCCCACTACCACTGTCAGATTAGAGCCATAAGGGAGACTAGACACCTACCACCCCACTACCACTATCAGATTAGAGCCATAAGGGAGACTAGACATCTACCACCCCACTACCACTATCAGATTAGAGCCATAAGGGAGACTAGACATTTACCACCCCACTACCGCTGTCAGATTAGAGTCATAAGGGAGACAAGACATGTACCACCCCACTACCACTATCAGATTAGAGCCATAAGGGAGACTAGACATCTACCACCCCACTACCGCTGTCAGATTAGAGCCATAAGGGAGACTAGACATCTACCACCCCACTACCACTATCAGATTAGAGCCATAAGGGAGACAAGACATCTACCACCCCACTACCACTATCAGATTAGAGCCATAAGGGAGACTAGACATTTACCACCCCACTACCGCTGTCAGATTAGAGCCATAAGGGAGACTAGACATCTACCACCCCACTACCACTATCAGATTAAAGCCATAAGGGAGGCTAGACATCTACCACCCCACTACCACTATCAGATTAGAGTCATAAGGGAGACTAGACATCTACCACCCCACTATCAGATTAGAGTCATAAGGGAGAATAGACATCTATCACCCCACTACCACTATCAGATTAGAGCCATAAGGGAGGCTAGACATCTACCATCCCACTACCGCTGTCAGATTAGAGCCATAAGGGAGACTAGACATCTACCACCCCACTACCACTATCAGATTAGAGCCATAAGGGAGACTAGACATCTACGACCCCACTACCACTATCTGATTAGAGCCATAAGGGAGACTAGACATCTACCACCCCACTACCACTAACAGATTAGAGTCATAAAGGAGACTAGACATCTACCATCCCACTACCGCTGTCAGATTAGAGCCATAAGGGAGACTAGACATCTACCACCCCACTACCACTATCAGATTAGAGCCATAAGGGAGACTAGACATCTACCACCCCACTACCACTATCTGATTAGAGCCATAAGGGAGACTAGACATCTACCACCCCACTACCACTAACAGATTAGAGTCATAAAGGAGACTAGACATCTACCACCCCACTACCACTATCAGATTAGAGCCATAAGGGAGACTAGACATCTACCACCCCACTACCACTATCAGATTAGAGTCATAAGGGAGACTAGACATCTACCACCCCACTATCAGATTAGAGTCATAAGGGAGACTAGACATGTACCACCCCACTACCACTATCAGATTAGAGCCATAAGGGAGACTAGACATCTACCACCCCACTACCGCTGTCAGATTAGAGCCATAAGGGAGACTAGACATCTACCACCCCACTACCACTATCAGATTAGAGCCATAAGGGAGACTAGACATCTACCACCCCACTACCACTATCAGATTAGAGCCATAAGGGAGACTAGACATTTACCACCCCACTACCGCTGTCAGATTAGAGCCATAAGGGAGACTAAACATCTACCACCCCACTACCACTATCAGATTAGAGCCATAAGGGAGACTAGACATCTACCACCCCACTACCACTATCAGATTAGAGCCATAAGGGAGACTAGACATCTACCACCCCACTACCACTATCTGATTAGAGCCATAAGGGAGACTAGACATCTACCACCCCACTACCACTAACAGATTAGAGTCATAAAGGAGACTAGACATCTACCACCCCACTACCACTATCAGATTAGAGCCATAAGGGAGACTAGACGTCTACCACCCCACTACCACTATCAGATTAGAGTCATAAGGGAGACTAGACATCTACCACCCCACTATCAGATTAGAGTCATAAGGGAGACTAGACATGTACCACCCCACTACCACTATCAGATTAGAGCCATACGGGAGACTAGACATCTACCACCCCACTACCGCTGTCAGATTAGAGCCATAAGGGAGACTAGACATCTACCACCCCACTACCACTATCAGATTAGAGCCATAAGGGAGACTAGACATCTACCACCCCACTACCACTATCAGATTAGAACCATAAGGGAGACTAGACATTTACCACCCCACTACCGCTGTCAGATTAGAGCCATAAGGGAGACTAAACATCTACCACCCCACTACCACTATCAGATTAGAGCCATAAGGGAGACTAGACATCTACCACCCCACTACCACTAACAGATTAGAGCCATAAGGGAGACTAGACATCTACCACCCCACTACCACTATCAGATTAGAGTCATAAGGGAGACTAGACATCTACCACCCCACTATCAGATTAGAGTCATAAGGGAGACAAGACATGTACCACCCCACTACCACTATCAGATTAGAGCCATAAGGGAGACTAGACATCTACCACCCCACTACCGCTGTCAGATTAGAGCCATAAGGGAGACTAGACATCTACCACCCCACTACCACTATCAGATTAGAGCCATAAGGGAGACAAGACATCTACCACCCCACTACCACTATCAGATTAGAGCCATAAGGGAGACTAGACATCTACCACCCCACTACCGCTGTCAGATTAGAGCCATAAGGGAGACTAGACATCTACCACCCCACTACCACTATCAGATTAAAGCCATAAGGGAGGCTAGACATCTACCACCCCACTACCACTATCAGATTAGAGTCATAAGGGAGACTAGACATCTACCACCCCACTATCAGATTAGAGTCATAAGGGAGAATAGACATCTATCACCCCACTACCACTATCAGATTAGAGCCATAAGGGAGGCTAGACATCTACCATCCCACTACCGCTGTCAGATTAGAGCCATAAGGGAGACTAGACATCTACCACCCCACTACCACTATCAGATTAGAGCCATAAGGGAGACTAGACATCTACGACCCCACTACCACTATCTGATTAGAGCCATAAGGGAGACTAGACATCTACCACCCCACTACCACTAACAGATTAGAGTCATAAAGGAGACTAGACATCTACCATCCCACTACCGCTGTCAGATTAGAGCCATAAGGGAGACTAGACATCTACCACCCCACTACCACTATCAGATTAGAGCCATAAGGGAGACTAGACATCTACCACCCCACTACCACTATCTGATTAGAGCCATAAGGGAGACTAGACATCTACCACCCCACTACCACTAACAGATTAGAGTCATAAAGGAGACTAGACATCTACCACCCCACTACCACTATCAGATTAGAGCCATAAGGGAGACTAGACATCTACCACCCCACTACCACTATCAGATTAGAGTCATAAGGGAGACTAGACATCTACCACCCCACTATCAGATTAGAGTCATAAGGGAGACTAGACATGTACCACCCCACTACCACTATCAGATTAGAGCCATACGGGAGACTAGACATCTACCACCCCACTACCGCTGTCAGATTAGAGCCATAAGGGAGACTAGACATCTACCACCCCACTACCACTATCAGATTAGAGCCATAAAGGAGACTAGACATCTACCACCCCACTACCACTATCAGATTAGAGCCATAAGGGAGACTAGACATTTACCACCCCACTACCACTATCAGATTAGAGCCATAAGGGAGACTAAACATCTACCACCCCACTACCACTATCAGATTAGAGCCATAAGGGAGACTAGACATCTACCACCCCACTACCACTAACAGATTAGAGCCATAAGGGAGACTAGACATCTACCACCCCACTACCACTATCAGATTAGAGTCATAAGGGAGACTAGACATCTACCACCCCACTATCAGATTAGAGTCATAAGGGAGACTAGACATGTACCACCCCACTACCACTATCAGATTAGAGCCATAAGGGAGACTAGACATCTACCACCCCACTACCGCTGTCAGATTAGAGCCATAAGGGAGACTAGACATCTACCACCCCACTACCACTATCAGATTAGAGCCATAAGGGAGACTAGACATCTACCACCCCACTACCACTATCAGATTAGAGCCGTAAGGGAGACTAGACATCTACCACCCCACTACCACTATCAGATTAGAGCCATAAGGGAGACTAGACATCTACCACCCCACTACCACTAACAGATTAGAGTCATAAAGGAGACTAGACATCTACCACCCCACTACCGCTGTCAGATTAGAGCCATAAGGGAGGCTAGACATCTACCATCCCACTACCGCTGTCAGATTAGAGCCATAAGGGAGACTAGACATCTACCACCCCACTACCACTATCAGATTAGAGCCATAAGGGAGACTAGACATCTACCACCCCACTACCACTATCTGATTAGAGCCATAAGGGAGACTAGACATCTACCACCCCACTATCAGATTAGAGCCATAAGGGAGACTAGACATGTACCACCCCACTACCACTATCAGATTAGAGCCATAAAGGAGACTAGACATCTACCACCCCACTACCGCTGTCAGATTAGAGCCATAAGGGAGCCTAGACATCTACCACCCCACTACCACTATCAGATTAGAGCCATAAGGGAGACAAGACATCTACCACCCCACTACCACTATCAGATTAGAGCCATAAGGGAGACTAGACATTTACCACCCCACTACCGCTGTCAGATTAGAGCCATAAGGGAGACTAAACATCTACCACCCCACTACCACTATCAGATTAGAGCCATAAGGGAGGCTAGACATCTACCACCCCACTACCACTATCAGATTAGAGCCATAAGGGAGACTAGACATCTACCACCCCACTACCACTATCAGATTAGAGTCATAAGGGAGACTAGACATCTACCACCCCACTATCAGATTAGAGTCATAAGGGAGACTAGACATGTACCACCCCACTACCACTATCAGATTAGAGCCATACGGGAGACTAGACATCTACCACCCCACTACCGCTGTCAGATTAGAGCCATAAGGGAGACTAGACATCTACCACCCCACTACCACTATCAGATTAGAACCATAAGGGAGACTAGACATTTACCACCCCACTACCGCTGTCAGATTAGAGCCATAAGGGAGACTAAACATCTACCACCCCACTACCACTATCAGATTAGAGCCATAAGGGAGACTAGACATCTACCACCCCACTACCACTAACAGATTAGAGCCATAAGGGAGACTAGACATCTACCACCCCACTACCACTATCAGATTAGAGTCATAAGGGAGACTAGACATCTACCACCCCACTATCAGATTAGAGTCATAAGGGAGACTAGACATGTACCACCCCACTACCACTATCAGATTAGAGCCATAAGGGAGACTAGACATCTACCACCCCACTACCGCTGTCAGATTAGAGCCATAAGGGAGACTAGACATCTACCACCCCACTACCACTATCAGATTAGAGCCATAAGGGAGACAAGACATCTACCACCCCACTACCACTATCAGATTAGAGCCATAAGGGAGACTAGACATTTACCACCCCACTACCGCTGTCAGATTAGAGCCATAAGGGAGACTAAACATCTACCACCCCACTACCACTATCAGATTAGAGCCATAAGGGAGACTAGACATCTACCACCCCACTACCACTATCAGATTAGAGTCATAAGGGAGACTAGACATCTACCACCCCACTATCAGATTAGAGTCATAAGGGAGAATAGACATCTATCACCCCACTACCACTATCAGATTAGAGCCATAAGGGAGGCTAGACATCTACCATCCCACTACCGCTGTCAGATTAGAGCCATAAGGGAGACTAGACATCTACCACCCCACTACCACTATCAGATTAGAGCCATAAGGGAGACTAGACATCTACCACCCCACTACCACTATCTGATTAGAGCCATAAGGGAGACTAGACATCTACCACCCCACTACCACTAACAGATTAGAGTCATAAAGGAGACTAGAAATCTACCATCCCACTACCGCTGTCAGATTAGAGCCATAAGGGAGACTAGACATCTACCACCCCACTACCACTATCAGATTAGAGCCATAAGGGAGACTAGACATCTACCACCCCACTACCACTATCTGATTAGAGCCATAAGGGAGACTAGACATCTACCACCCCACTACCACTAACAGATTAGAGTCATAAAGGAGACTAGACATCTACCACCCCACTACCACTATCAGATTAGAGCCATAAGGGAGACTAGACATCTACCACCCCACTATCAGATTAGAGTCATAAGGGAGACTAGACATGTACCACCCCACTACCACTATCAGATTAGAGCCATACGGGAGACTAGACATCTACCACCCCACTACCGCTGTCAGATTAGAGCCATAAGGGAGACTAGACATCTACCACCCCACTACCACTATCAGATTAGAGCCATAAGGGAGACTAGACATCTACCACCCCACTACCACTATCAGATTAGAGCCATAAGGGAGACTAGACATTTACCACCCCACTACCGCTGTCAGATTAGAGCCATAAGGGAGACTAAACATCTACCACCCCACTACCACTATCAGATTAGAGCCATAAGGGAGACTAGACATCTACCACCCCACTACCACTAACAGATTAGAGCCATAAGGGAGACTAGACATCTACCACCCCACTACCACTATCAGATTAGAGTCATAAGGGAGACTAGACATCTACCACCCCACTATCAGATTAGAGTCATAAGGGAGACTAGACATGTACCACCCCACTACCACTATCAGATTAGAGCCATAAGGGAGACTAGACATCTACCACCCCACTACCGCTGTCAGATTAGAGCCATAAGGGAGACTAGACATCTACCACCCCACTACCACTATCAGATTAGAGCCATAAGGGAGACTAGACATCTACCACCCCACTACCACTATCAGATTAGAGCCATAAGGGAGACTAGACATCTACCACCCCACTACCACTAACAGATTAGAGTCATAAAGGAGACTAGACATCTACCACCCCACTACCGCTGTCAGATTAGAGCCATAAGGGAGGCTAGACATCTACCATCCCACTACCGCTGTCAGATTAGAGCCATAAGGGAGACTAGACATCTACCACCCCACTACCACTATCAGATTAGAGCCATAAGGGAGACTAGACATCTACCACCCCACTACCACTATCTGATTAGAGCCATAAGGGAGACTAGACATCTACCACCCCACTATCAGATTAGAGTCATAAGGGAGACTAGACATGTACCACCCCACTACCACTATCAGATTAGAGCCATAAGGGAGACTAGACATCTACCACCCCACTACCGCTGTCAGATTAGAGCCATAAGGGAGACTAGACATCTACCACCCCACTACCACTATCAGATTAGAGCCATAAGGGAGACTAGACATCTACCACCCCACTACCACTATCAGATTAGAGCCATAAGGGAGACTAGACATTTACCACCCCACTACCGCTGTCAGATTAGAGCCATAAGGGAGACTAAACATCTACCACCCCACTACCACTATCAGATTAGAGCCATAAGGGAGACTAGACATCTACCACCCCACTACCACTATCAGATTAGAGCCATAAGGGAGACTAGACATCTACCACTCCACTACCACTATCAGATTAGAGTCATAAGGGAGACTAGACATCTACCACCCCACTATCAGATTAGAGTCATAAGGGAGACTAGACATGTACCACCCCACTACCACTATCAGATTAGAGCCATAAGGGAGACTAGACATCTACCACCCCACTACCACTATCAGATTAGAGCCATAAGGGAGACTAGACATCTACCACCCCACTACCACTATCAGATTAGAGCCATAAGGGAGACTAGACATCTACCACCCCACTACCACTATCAGATTAGAGCCATAAGGGAGACTAGACATCTACCACCCCACTACCACTATCAGATTAGAGCCATAAGGGAGACTAGACATCTACCACCCCACTACCACTATCAGATTAGAGTCATAAGGGAGACTAGACATCTACCACCCCACTATCAGATTAGAGTCATAAGGGAGACTAGACATCTACCACCCCACTACCACTATCAGATTATAGCCATAAGGGAGACTAGACATCTACCACCCCACTACCACTATCAGATTAGAGCCATAAGGGAGACTAGACATCTACCACCCCACTACCACTATCAGATTAGAGCCATAAGGGAGACTAGACATCTACCACCCCACTACCACTATCAGATTAGAGCCATAAGGGAGACTAGACATCTACCACCCCACTACCACTATCAGATTAGAGCCATAAGGGAGACTAGACATCTACCACCCCACTACCGCTGTCAGATTAGAGCCATAAGGGAGACTAGACATCTACCACCCCACTACCACTATCAGATTAGAGCCATAAGGGAGACTAGACATCTACCACCCCTCTACCACTAACAGATTTGAGTCATAAAGGAGACTAGACATCTACCACCCCACTACCAGATTAGAGCCATAAGGGAGACTAGACATCTACCACCCCACTACCACTAACAGATTAGAGCCATAAGGGAGACTAGACATCTACCACTCCACTACCACTATCAGATTAGAGTCATAAGGGAGACTAGACATCTACCACCCCACTATCAGATTAGAGTCATAAGGGAGACTAGACATGTACCACCCCACTACCACTATCAGATTAGAGCCATAAGGGAGACTAGACATCTACCACCCCACTACCGCTGTCAGATTAGAGCCATAAGGGAGACTAGACATCTACCACCCCACTACCACTATCAGATTAGAGCCATAAGGGAGACTAGACATCTACCACCCCACTACCACTATCAGATTAGAGCCATAAGGGAGACTAGACATCTACCACCCCACTACCACTATCAGATTAGAGCCATAAGGGAGACTAGACATCTACCACCCCACTACCACTATCAGATTAGAGTCATAAGGGAGACTAGACATCTACCACCCCACTATCAGATTAGAGTCATAAGGGAGACTAGACATGTACCACCCCACTACCACTATCAGATTAGAGCCATACGGGAGACTAGACATCTACCACCCCACTACCGCTGTCAGATTAGAGCCATAAGGGAGACTAGACATCTACCACCCCACTACCACTATCAGATTAGAGCCATAAGGGAGACTAGACATCTACCACCCCACTACCACTATCAGATTAGAGCCATAAGGGAGACTAGACATTTACCACCCCACTACCGCTGTCAGATTAGAGCCATAAGGGAGACTAAACATCTACCACCCCACTACCACTATCAGATTAGAGCCATAAGGGAGACTAGACATCTACCACCCCACTACCACTAACAGATTAGAGCCATAAGGGAGACTAGACATCTACCACCCCACTACCACTATCAGATTAGAGTCATAAGGGAGACTAGACATCTACCACCCCACTATCAGATTAGAGTCATAAGGGAGACTAGACATGTACCACCCCACTACCACTATCAGATTAGAGCCATAAGGGAGACTAGACATCTACCACCCCACTATCGCTGTCAGATTAGAGCCATAAGGGAGACTAGACATCTACCACCCCACTACCACTATCAGATTAGAGCCATAAGGGAGACTAGACATCTACCACCCCACTACCACTATCTGATTAGAGCCATAAGGGAGACTAGACATCTACCACCCCACTACCACTAACAGATTAGAGTCATAAAGGAGACTAAACATCTACCACCCCACTACCACTATCAGATTAGAGCCATAAGGGAGACTAGACATCTACCACCCCACTACCACTATCAGATTAGAGTCATAAGGGAGACTAGACATCTACCACCCCACTATCAGATTAGAGTCATAAGGGAGACTAGACATGTACCACCCCACTACCACTATCAGATTAGAGCCATAAGGGAGACTAGACATCTACCACCCCACTACCGCTGTCAGATTAGAGCCATAAGGGAGACTAGACATCTACCACCCCACTACCACTATCAGATTAGAGCCATAAGGGAGACTAGACATCTACCACCCCACTACCACTATCAGATTAGAGCCATAAGGGAGACTAGACATTTACCACCCCACTACCGCTGTCAGATTAGAGCCATAAGGGATACTAAACATCTACCACCCCACTACCACTATCAGATTAGAGCCATAAGGGAGACTAGACATCTACCACCCCACTACCACTATCAGATTAGAGCCATAAGGGAGACTAGACATCTACCACCCCACTACCACTATCAGATTAGAGCCATAAGGGAGACTAGACATCTACCACCCCACTACCACTATCAGATTAGAGTCATAAGGGAGACTAGACATCTACCACCCCACTATCAGATTAGAGTCATAAGGGAGACTAGACATGTACCACCCCACTACCACTATCAGATTAGAGCCATAAGGGAGACTAGACATCTACCACCCCACTACCGCTGTCAGATTAGAGCCATAAGGGAGACTAGACATCTACCACCCCACTACCACTATCAGATTAGAGCCATAAGGGAGACTAGACATCTACCACCCCACTACCACTATCAGATTAGAGCCATAAGGGAGACTAGACATTTACCACCCCACTACCGCTGTCAGATTAGAGCCATAAGGGATACTAAACATCTACCACCCCACTACCACTATCAGATTAGAGCCATAAGGGAGACTAGACATCTACCACCCCACTACCACTATCAGATTAGAGCCATAAGGGAGACTAGACATCTACCACCCCACTACCACTATCAGATTAGAGCCATAAGGGAGACTAGACATCTACCACCCCACTACCACTATCAGATTAGAGTCATAAGGGAGACTAGACATCTACCACCCCACTATCAGATTAGAGTCATAAGGGAGACTAGACATGTACCACCCCACTACCACTATCAGATTAGAGCCATAAGGGAGACTAGACATCTACCACCCCACTATCGCTGTCAGATTAGAGCCATAAGGGAGACTAGACATCTACCACCCCACTACCGCTATCAGATTAGAGCCATAAGGGAGACTAGACATCTACCACCCCACTACCACTATCTGATTAGAGCCATAAGGGAGACTAGACATCTACCACCCCACTACCACTAACAGATTAGAGTCATAAAGGAGACTAAACATCTACCACCCCACTACCACTATCAGATTAGAGCCATAAGGGAGACTAGACATCTACCACCCCACTACCACTATCAGATTAGAGTCATAAGGGAGACTAGACATCTACCACCCCACTATCAGATTAGAGTCATAAGGGAGACTAGACATGTACCACCCCACTACCACTATCAGATTAGAGCCATAAGGGAGACTAGACATCTACCACCCCACTACCGCTGTCAGATTAGAGCCATAAGGGAGACTAGACATCTACCACCCCACTACCACTATCAGATTAGAGCCATAAGGGAGACTAGACATCTACCACCCCACTACCACTATCAGATTAGAGCCATAAGGGAGACTAGACATTTACCACCCCACTACCGCTGTCAGATTAGAGCCATAAGGGATACTAAACATCTACCACCCCACTACCACTATCAGATTAGAGCCATAAGGGAGACTAGACATCTACCACCCCACTACCACTATCAGATTAGAGCCATAAGGGAGACTAGACATCTACCACCCCACTACCACTATCAGATTAGAGCCATAAGGGAGACTAGACATCTACCACCCCACTACCACTATCAGATTAGAGTCATAAGGGAGACTAGACATCTACCACCCCACTATCAGATTAGAGTCATAAGGGAGACTAGACATCTACCACCCCACTACCACTATCAGATTAGAGCCATAAGGGAGACTAGACATCTACCACCCCACTACCACTATCAGATTAGAGCCATAAGGGAGGCTAGACATCTACCACCCCACTACCGCTGTCAGATTAGAGCCATAAGGGAGACTAGACATGTACCACCCCACTACCACTATCAGATTAGAGCCATAAGGGAGACTAGACATCTACCACCCCACTACCACTATCAGATTAGAGCCATAAGGGAGACTAGACATCTACCACCCCACTACCGCTGTCAGATTAGAGCCATAAGGGAGACTAGACATCTACCACCCCACTACCACTATCAGATTAGAGCCATAAGGGAGACTAGACATCTACCACCCCTCTACCACTAACAGATTTGAGTCATAAAGGAGACTAGACATCTACCACCCCACTACCAGATTAGAGCCATAAGGGAGGCTAGACATCTACCACCCCACTACCACTATCAGATTAGAGTCATAAGGGAGACTAGACATCTACCACCCCACTATCAGATTAGAGTCATAAGGGAGAATAGACATATATCACCCCACTACCACTATCAGATTAGAGCCATAAGGGAGGCTAGACATCTACCATCCCACTACCGCTGTCAGATTAGAGCCATAAGGGAGACTAGACATCTACCACCCCACTACCACTATCAGATTAGAGCCATAAGGGAGACTAGACATCTACCACCCCACTACCACTATCTGATTAGAGCCATAAGGGAGACTAGACATCTACCACCCCACTACCACTAACAGATTAGAGTCATAAAGGAGACTAGACATCTACCATCCCACTACCGCTGTCAGATTAGAGCCATAAGGGAGACTAGACATCTACCACCCCACTACCACTATCAGATTAGAGCCATAAGGGAGACTAGACATCTACCACCCCACTACCACTATCTGATTAGAGCCATAAGGGAGACTAGACATCTACCACCCCACTACCACTATCAGATTAGAGTCATAAAGGAGCCTAGACATCTACCACCCCACTACCACTATCAGATTCGAGCCATAAGGGAGACTAGACATCTACCACCCCACTACCACTATCAGATTAGAGTCATAAGGGAGACTAGACATCTACCACCCCACTATCAGATTAGAGTCATAAGGGAGACTAGACATGTACCACCCCACTACCACTATCAGATTAGAGCCATACGGGAGACTAGACATCTACCACCCCACTACCGCTGTCAGATTAGAGCCATAAGGGAGACTAGACATCTACCACCCCACTACCACTATCAGATTAGAGCCATAAGGGAGACTAGACATCTACCACCCCACTACCACTATCAGATTAGAACCATAAGGGAGACTAGACATTTACCACCCCACTACCGCTGTCAGATTAGAGCCATAAGGGAGACTAAACATCTACCACCCCACTACCACTATCAGATTAGAGCCATAAGGGAGACTAGACATCTACCACCCCACTACCACTAACAGATTAGAGCCATAAGGGAGACTAGACATCTACCACCCCACTACCACTATCAGATTAGAGTCATAAGGGAGACTAGACATCTACCACCCCACTATCAGATTAGAGTCATAAGGGAGACTAGACATGTACCACCCCACTACCACTATCAGATTAGAGCCATAAGGGAGACTAGACATCTACCACCCCACTACCGCTGTCAGATTAGAGCCATAAGGGAGACTAGACATCTACCACCCCACTACCACTATCAGATTAGAGCCATAAGGGAGACAAGTCATCTACCACCCCACTACCACTATCAGATTAGAGCCATAAGGGAGACTAGACATTTACCACCCCACTACCGCTGTCAGATTAGAGCCATAAGGGAGACTAAACATCTACCACCCCACTACCACTATCAGATTAGAGCCATAAGGGAGGCTAGACATCTACCACCCCACTACCACTATCAGATTAGAGTCATAAGGGAGACTAGACATCTACCACCCCACTATCAGATTAGAGTCATAAGGGAGAATAGACATCTATCACCCCACTACCACTATCAGATTAGAGCCATAAGGGAGGCTAGACATCTACCACCCCACTACCGCTGTCAGATTAGAGCCATAAGGGAGACTAGACATGTACCACCCCACTACCACTATCAGATTAGAGCCATAAGGGAGACTAGACATCTACCACCCCACTACCACTATCAGATTAGAGCCATAAGGGAGACTAGACATCTACCACCCCACTACCGCTGTCAGATTAGAGCCATAAGGGAGACTAGACATCTACCACCCCACTACCACTATCAGATTAGAGCCATAAGGGAGACTAGACATCTACCACCCCTCTACCACTAACAGATTTGAGTCATAAAGGAGACTAGACATCTACCACCCCACTACCAGATTAGAGCCATAAGGGAGACTAGACATCTACCACCCCACTACCACTAACAGATTAGAGCCATAAGGGAGACTAGACATCTACCACCCCACTACCACTATCAGATTAGAGCCATAAGGGAGACTAGACATCTACCACCCCACTATCAGATTAGAGTCATAAGGGAGACTAGACATGTACCACCCCACTACCACTATCAGATTAGAGCCATAAGGGAGACTAGACATCTACCACCCCACTACCGCTGTCAGATTAGAGCCATAAGGGAGACTAGACATCTACCACCCCACTACCACTATCAGATTAGAGCCATAAGGGAGACTAGACATCTACCACCCCACTACCACTATCAGATTAGAGCCATAAGGGAGACTAGACATCTACCACCCCACTACCACTATCAGATTAGAGCCATAAGGGAGACTAGACATCTACCACCCCACTACCACTATCAGATTAGAGTCATAAGGGAGACTAGACATCTACCACCCCACTATCAGATTAGAGTCATAAGGGAGACTAGACATGTACCACCCCACTACCACTATCAGATTAGAGCCATACGGGAGACTAGACATCTACCACCCCACTACCGCTGTCAGATTAGAGCCATAAGGGAGACTAGACATCTACCACCCCACTACCACTATCAGATTAGAGCCATAAGGGAGACTAGACATCTACCACCCCACTACCACTATCAGATTAGAGCCATAAGGGAGACTAGACATTTACCACCCCACTACCGCTGTCAGATTAGAGCCATAAGGGAGACTAAACATCTACCACCCCACTACCACTATCAGATTAGAGCCATAAGGGAGACTAGACATCTACCACCCCACTACCACTAACAGATTAGAGCCATAAGGGAGACTAGACATCTACCACCCCACTACCACTATCAGATTAGAGTCATAAGGGAGACTAGACATCTACCACCCCACTATCAGATTAGAGTCATAAGGGAGACTAGACATGTACCACCCCACTACCACTATCAGATTAGAGCCATAAGGGAGACTAGCCATCTACCACCCCACTATCGCTGTCAGATTAGAGCCATAAGGGAGACTAGACATCTACCACCCCACTACCACTATCAGATTAGAGCCATAAGGGAGACTAGACATCTACCACCCCACTACCACTATCTGATTAGAGCCATAAGGGAGACTAGACATCTACCACCCCACTACCACTAACAGATTAGAGTCATAAAGGAGACTAAACATCTACCACCCCACTACCACTATCAGATTAGAGCCATAAGGGAGACTAGACATCTACCACCCCACTACCACTATCAGATTAGAGTCATAAGGGAGACTAGACATCTACCACCCCACTATCAGATTAGAGTCATAAGGGAGACTAGACATGTACCACCCCACTACCACTATCAGATTAGAGCCATAAGGGAGACTAGACATCTACCACCCCACTACCGCTGTCAGATTAGAGCCATAAGGGAGACTAGACATCTACCACCCCACTACCACTATCAGATTAGAGCCATAAGGGAGACTAGACATCTACCACCCCACTACCACTATCAGATTAGAGCCATAAGGGAGACTAGACATTTACCACCCCACTACCGCTGTCAGATTAGAGCCATAAGGGATACTAAACATCTACCACCCCACTACCACTATCAGATTAGAGCCATAAGGGAGACTAGACATCTACCACCCCACTACCACTATCAGATTAGAGCCATAAGGGAGACTAGACATCTACCACCCCACTACCACTATCAGATTAGAGCCATAAGGGAGACTAGACATCTACCACCCCACTACCACTATCAGATTAGAGTCATAAGGGAGACTAGACATCTACCACCCCACTATCAGATTAGAGCCATAAGGGAGACTAGACATGTACCACCCCACTACCACTATCAGATTAGAGCCATAAGGGAGACTAGACATCTACCACCCCACTACCGCTGTCAGATTAGAGCCATAAGGGAGACTAGACATCTACCACCCCACTACCACTATCAGATTAGAGCCATAAGGGAGACTAGACATCTACCACCCCACTACCACTATCAGATTAGAGCCATAAGGGAGACTAGACATTTACCACCCCACTACCGCTGTCAGATTAGAGCCATAAGGGAGACTAGACATCTACCACCCCACTACCACTATCAGATTAGAGCCATAAGGGAGACTAGACATCTACCACCCCACTACCACTATCAGATTAGAGCCATAAGGGAGAGTAGACATCTACCACCCCACTACCACTATCAGATTAGAGCCATAAGGGAGACTAGACATCTACCACCCCACTACCACTATCAGATTAGAGTCATAAGGGAGACTAGACATCTACCACCCCACTATCAGATTAGAGTCATAAGGGAGACTAGACATGTACCACCCCACTACCACTATCAGATTAGAGCCATAAGGGAGACTAGACATCTACCACCCCACTATCGCTGTCAGATTAGAGCCATAAGGGAGACTAGACATCTACCACCCCACTACCGCTATCAGATTAGAGCCATAAGGGAGACTAGACATCTACCACCCCACTACCACTATCAGATTAGAGCCATAAGGGAGACTAGACATCTACCACCCCACTACCACTATCAGATTAGAGTCATAAAGGAGACTAAACATCTACCACCCCACTACCACTATCAGATTAGAGCCATAAGGGAGACTAGACATCTACCACCCCACTACCACTATCAGATTAGAGTCATAAGGGAGACTAGACATCTACCACCCCACTATCAGATTAGAGTCATAAGGGAGACTAGACATGTACCACCCCACTACCACTATCAGATTAGAGCCATAAGGGAGACTAGACATCTACCACCCCACTACCGCTGTCAGATTAGAGCCATAAGGGAGACTAGACATCTACCACCCCACTACCACTATCAGATTAGAGCCATAAGGGAGACTAGACATCTACCACCCCACTACCACTATCAGATTAGAGCCATAAGGGAGACTAGACATTTACCACCCCACTACCGCTGTCAGATTAGAGCCATAAGGGATACTAAACATCTACCACCCCACTACCACTATCAGATTAGAGCCATAAGGGAGACTAGACATCTACCACCCCACTACCACTATCAGATTAGAGCCATAAGGGAGACTAGACATCTACCACCCCACTACCACTATCAGATTAGAGCCATAAGGGAGACTAGACATCTACCACCCCACTACCACTATCAGATTAGAGTCATAAGGGAGACTAGACATCTACCACCCCACTATCAGATTAGAGTCATAAGGGAGACTAGACATCTACCACCCCACTACCACTATCAGATTAGAGCCATAAGGGAGACTAGACATCTACCACCCCACTACCACTATCAGATTAGAGCCATAAGGGAGGCTAGACATCTACCACCCCACTACCGCTGTCAGATTAGAGCCATAAGGGAGACTAGACATGTACCACCCCACTACCACTATCAGATTAGAGCCATAAGGGAGACTAGACATCTACCACCCCACTACCACTATCAGATTAGAGCCATAAGGGAGACTAGACATCTACCACCCCACTACCGCTGTCAGATTAGAGCCATAAGGGAGACTAGACATCTACCACCCCACTACCACTATCAGATTAGAGCCATAAGGGAGACTAGACATCTACCACCCCTCTACCACTAACAGATTTGAGTCATAAAGGAGACTAGACATCTACCACCCCACTACCAGATTAGAGCCATAAGGGAGGCTAGACATCTACCACCCCACTACCACTATCAGATTAGAGTCATAAGGGAGACTAGACATCTACCACCCCACTATCAGATTAGAGTCATAAGGGAGAATAGACATATATCACCCCACTACCACTATCAGATTAGAGCCATAAGGGAGGCTAGACATCTACCATCCCACTACCGCTGTCAGATTAGAGCCATAAGGGAGACTAGACATCTACCACCCCACTACCACTATCAGATTAGAGCCATAAGGGAGACTAGACATCTACCACCCCACTACCACTATCTGATTAGAGCCATAAGGGAGACTAGACATCTACCACCCCACTACCACTAACAGATTAGAGTCATAAAGGAGACTAGACATCTACCATCCCACTACCGCTGTCAGATTAGAGCCATAAGGGAGACTAGACATCTACCACCCCACTACCACTATCAGATTAGAGCCATAAGGGAGACTAGACATCTACCACCCCACTACCACTATCAGATTAGAGCCATAAGGGAGACTAGACATCTACCACCCCACTACCACTATCAGATTAGAGCCATAAAGGAGACTAGACATCTACCACCCCACTACCACTATCAGATTCGAGCCATAAGGGAGACTAGACATCTACCACCCCACTACCACTATCAGATTAGAGTCATAAGGGAGACTAGACATCTACCACCCCACTATCAGATTAGAGTCATAAGGGAGACTAGACATGTACCACCCCACTACCACTATCAGATTAGAGCCATACGGGAGACTAGACATCTACCACCCCACTACCGCTGTCAGATTAGAGCCATAAGGGAGACTAGACATCTACCACCCCACTACCACTATCAGATTAGAGCCATAAGGGAGACTAGACATCTACCACCCCACTACCACTATCAGATTAGAACCATAAGGGAGACTAGACATTTACCACCCCACTACCGCTGTCAGATTAGAGCCATAAGGGAGACTAAACATCTACCACCCCACTACCACTATCAGATTAGAGCCATAAGGGAGACTAGACATCTACCACCCCACTACCACTAACAGATTAGAGCCATAAGGGAGACTAGACATCTACCACCCCACTACCACTATCAGATTAGAGTCATAAGGGAGACTAGACATCTACCACCCCACTATCAGATTAGAGTCATAAGGGAGACTAGACATGTACCACCCCACTACCACTATCAGATTAGAGCCATAAGGGAGACTAGACATCTACCACCCCACTACCGCTGTCAGATTAGAGCCATAAGGGAGACTAGACATCTACCACCCCACTACCACTATCAGATTAGAGCCATAAGGGAGACAAGACATCTACCACCCCACTACCACTATCAGATTAGAGCCATAAGGGAGACTAGACATTTACCACCCCACTACCGCTGTCAGATTAGAGCCATAAGGGAGACTAAACATCTACCACCCCACTACCACTATCAGATTAGAGCCATAAGGGAGGCTAGACATCTACCACCCCACTACCACTATCAGATTAGAGTCATAAGGGAGACTAGACATCTACCACCCCACTATCAGATTAGAGTCATAAGGGAGAATAGACATCTATCACCCCACTACCACTATCAGATTAGAGCCATAAGGGAGGCTAGACATCTACCACCCCACTACCACTATCAGATTAGAGTCATAAGGGAGACTAGACATCTACCACCCCACTATCAGATTAGAGTCATAAGGGAGAATAGACATCTATCACCCCACTACCGCTGTCAGATTAGAGCCATAAGGGAGACTAGACATCTACCACCCCACTACCACTATCAGATTAGAGCCATAAGGGAGACTAGACATCTACCACCCCACTACCACTATCTGATTAGAGCCATAAGGGAGACTAGACATCTACCACCCCACTACCACTAACAGATTAGAGTCATAAAGGAGACTAGACATCTACCATCCCACTACCGCTGTCAGATTAGAGCCATAAGGGAGACTAGACATCTACCACCCCACTACCACTATCAGATTAGAGCCATAAGGGAGACTAGACATCTACCACCCCACTACCACTATCTGATTAGAGCCATAAGGGAGACTAGACATCTACCACCCCACTACCACTAACAGATTAGAGTCATAAAGGAGACTAGACATCTACCACCCCACTACCACTATCAGATTAGAGCCATAAGGGAGACTAGACATCTACCACCCCACTACCACTATCAGATTAGAGTCATAAGGGAGACTAGACATCTACCACCCCACTATCAGATTAGAGTCATAAGGGAGACTAGACATGTACCACCCCACTACCACTATCAGATTAGAGCCATACGGGAGACTAGACATCTACCACCCCACTACCGCTGTCAGATTAGAGCCATAAGGGAGACTAGACATCTACCACCCCACTACCACTATCAGATTAGAGCCATAAGGGAGACTAGACATCTACCACCCCACTACCACTATCAGATTAGAGCCATAAGGGAGACTAGACATTTACCACCCCACTACCGCTGTCAGATTAGAGCCATAAGGGAGACTAAACATCTACCACCCCACTACCACTATCAGATTAGAGCCATAAGGGAGACTAGACATCTACCACCCCACTACCACTAACAGATTAGAGCCATAAGGGAGACTAGACATCTACCACCCCACTACCACTATCAGATTAGAGTCATAAGGGAGACTAGACATCTACCACCCCACTATCAGATTAGAGTCATAAGGGAGACTAGACATGTACCACCCCACTACCACTATCAGATTAGAGCCATAAGGGAGACTAGACATCTACCACCCCACTACCGCTGTCAGATTAGAGCCATAAGGGAGACTAGACATCTACCACCCCACTACCACTATCAGATTAGAGCCATAAGGGAGACTAGACATCTACCACCCCACTACCACTATCAGATTAGAGCCATAAGGGAGACTAGACATCTACCACCCCACTACCACTATCTGATTAGAGCCATAAGGGAGACTAGACATCTACCACCCCACTACCACTAACAGATTAGAGTCATAAAGGAGACTAGACATCTACCACCCCACTACCGCTGTCAGATTAGAGCCATAAGGGAGGCTAGACATCTACCATCCCACTACCGCTGTCAGATTAGAGCCATAAGGGAGACTAGACATCTACCACCCCACTACCACTATCAGATTAGAGCCATAAGGGAGACTAGACATCTACCACCCCACTACCACTATCTGATTAGAGCCATAAGGGAGACTAGACATCTACCACCCCACTACCACTATCAGATTAGAGTCATAAGGGAGACTAGACATGTACCACCCCACTACCACTATCAGATTAGAGCCATAAGGGAGACTAGACATCTACCACCCCACTACCGCTGTCAGATTAGAGCCATAAGGGAGACTAGACATCTACCACCCCACTACCACTATCAGATTAGAGCCATAAGGGAGACTAGACATCTACCACCCCACTACCACTATCAGATTAGAGCCATAAGGGAGACTAGACATTTACCACCCCACTACCGCTGTCAGATTAGAGCCATAAGGGAGACTAAACATCTACCACCCCACTACCACTATCAGATTAGAGCCATAAGGGAGGCTAGACATCTACCACCCCACTACCACTATCAGATTAGAGCCATAAGGGAGACTAGACATCTACCACCCCACTACCACTATCAGATTAGAGTCATAAGGGAGACTAGACATCTACCACCCCACTATCAGATTAGAGTCATAAGGGAGACTAGACATGTACCACCCCACTACCACTATCAGATTAGAGCCATACGGGAGACTAGACATCTACCACCCCACTACCGCTGTCAGATTAGAGCCATAAGGGAGACTAGACATCTACCACCCCACTACCACTATCAGATTAGAGCCATAAGGGAGACTAGACATCTACCACCCCACTACCACTATCAGATTAGAACCATAAGGGAGACTAGACATTTACCACCCCACTACCGCTGTCAGATTAGAGCCATAAGGGAGACTAAACATCTACCACCCCACTACCACTATCAGATTAGAGCCATAAGGGAGACTAGACATCTACCACCCCACTACCACTAACAGATTAGAGCCATAAGGGAGACTAGACATCTACCACCCCACTACCACTATCAGATTAGAGTCATAAGGGAGACTAGACATCTACCACCCCACTATCAGATTAGAGTCATAAGGGAGACTAGACATGTACCACCCCACTACCACTATCAGATTAGAGCCATAAGGGAGACTAGACATCTACCACCCCACTACCGCTGTCAGATTAGAGCCATAAGGGAGACTAGACATCTACCACCCCACTACCACTATCAGATTAGAGCCATAAGGGAGACAAGACATCTACCACCCCACTACCACTATCAGATTAGAGCCATAAGGGAGACTAGACATTTACCACCCCACTACCGCTGTCAGATTAGAGCCATAAGGGAGACTAAACATCTACCACCCCACTACCACTATCAGATTAGAGCCATAAGGGAGGCTAGACATCTACCACCCCACTACCACTATCAGATTAGAGTCATAAGGGAGACTAGACATCTACCACCCCACTATCAGATTAGAGTCATAAGGGAGAATAGACATCTATCACCCCACTACCACTATCAGATTAGAGCCATAAGGGAGGCTAGACATCTACCATCCCACTACCGCTGTCAGATTAGAGCCATAAGGGAGACTAGACATCTACCACCCCACTACCACTATCAGATTAGAGCCATAAGGGAGACTAGACATCTACCACCCCACTACCACTATCAGATTAGAGCCATAAGGGAGACAAGACATCTACCACCCCACTACCACTATCAGATTAGAGCCATAAGGGAGACTAGACATTTACCACCCCACTACCGCTGTCAGATTAGAGCCATAAGGGAGACTAAACATCTACCACCCCACTACCACTATCAGATTAGAGCCATAAGGGAGGCTAGACATCTACCACCCCACTACCACTATCAGATTAGAGTCATAAGGGAGACTAGACATCTACCACCCCACTATCAGATTAGAGTCATAAGGGAGAATAGACATCTATCACCCCACTACCACTATCAGATTAGAGCCATAAGGGAGGCTAGACATCTACCATCCCACTACCGCTGTCAGATTAGAGCCATAAGGGAGACTAGACATCTACCACCCCACTACCACTATCAGATTAGAGCCATAAGGGAGACTAGACATCTACCACCCCACTACCACTAACAGATTAGAGTCATAAAGGAGACTAGACATCTACCATCCCACTACCGCTGTCAGATTAGAGCCATAAGGGAGACTAGACATCTACCACCCCACTACCACTATCAGATTAGAGCCATAAGGGAGACTAGACATCTACCACCCCACTACCACTATCTGATTAGAGCCATAAGGGAGACTAGACATCTACCACCCCACTACCACTAACAGATTAGAGTCATAAAGGAGACTAGACATCTACCACCCCACTACCACTATCAGATTAGAGCCATAAGGGAGACTAGACATCTACCACCCCACTACCACTATCAGATTAGAGTCATAAGGGAGACTAGACATCTACCACCCCACTATCAGATTAGAGTCATAAGGGAGACTAGACATGTACCACCCCACTACCACTATCAGATTAGAGCCATACGGGAGACTAGACATCTACCACCCCACTACCGCTGTCAGATTAGAGCCATAAGGGAGACTAGACATCTACCACCCCACTACCACTATCAGATTAGAGCCATAAGGGAGACTAGACATCTACCACCCCACTACCACTATCAGATTAGAGCCATAAGGGAGACTAGACATTTACCACCCCACTACCGCTGTCAGATTAGAGCCATAAGGGAGACTAAACATCTACCACCCCACTACCACTATCAGATTAGAGCCATAAGGGAGACTAGACATCTACCACCCCACTACCACTAACAGATTAGAGCCATAAGGGAGACTAGACATCTACCACCCCACTACCACTATCAGATTAGAGTCATAAGGGAGACTAGACATCTACCACCCCACTATCAGATTAGAGTCATAAGGGAGACTAGACATGTACCACCCCACTACCACTATCAGATTAGAGCCATAAGGGAGACTAGACATCTACCACCCCACTACCGCTGTCAGATTAGAGCCATAAGGGAGACTAGACATCTACCACCCCACTACCACTATCAGATTAGAGCCATAAGGGAGACTAGACATCTACCACCCCACTACCACTATCAGATTAGAGCCATAAGGGAGACTAGACATCTACCACCCCACTACCACTATCTGATTAGAGCCATAAGGGAGACTAGACATCTACCACCCCACTACCACTAACAGATTAGAGTCATAAAGGAGACTAGACATCTACCACCCCACTACCGCTGTCAGATTAGAGCCATAAGGGAGGCTAGACATCTACCATCCCACTACCGCTGTCAGATTAGAGCCATAAGGGAGACTAGACATCTACCACCCCACTACCACTATCAGATTAGAGCCATAAGGGAGACTAGACATCTACCACCCCACTACCACTATCTGATTAGAGCCATAAGGGAGACTAGACATCTACCACCCCACTATCAGATTAGAGTCATAAGGGAGACTAGACATGTACCACCCCACTACCACTATCAGATTAGAGCCATAAGGGAGACTAGACATCTACCACCCCACTACCGCTGTCAGATTAGAGCCATAAGGGAGACTAGACATCTACCACCCCACTACCACTATCAGATTAGAGCCATAAGGGAGACAAGACATCTACCACCCCACTACCACTATCAGATTAGAGCCATAAGGGAGACTAGACATTTACCACCCCACTACCGCTGTCAGATTAGAGCCATAAGGGAGACTAAACATCTACCACCCCACTACCACTATCAGATTAGAGCCATAAGGGAGGCTAGACATCTACCACCCCACTACCACTATCAGATTAGAGTCATAAGGGAGACTAGACATCTACCACCCCACTATCAGATTAGAGTCATAAGGGAGAATAGACATCTATCACCCCACTACCACTATCAGATTAGAGCCATAAGGGAGGCTAGACATCTACCATCCCACTACCGCTGTCAGATTAGAGCCATAAGGGAGACTAGACATCTACCACCCCACTACCACTATCAGATTAGAGCCATAAGGGAGACTAGACATCTACCACCCCACTACCACTATCTGATTAGAGCCATAAGGGAGACTAGACATCTACCACCCCACTACCACTAACAGATTAGAGTCATAAAGGAGACTAGACATCTACCATCCCACTACCGCTGTCAGATTAGAGCCATAAGGGAGACTAGACATCTACCACCCCACTACCACTATCAGATTAGAGCCATAAGGGAGACTAGACATCTACCACCCCACTACCACTATCTGATTAGAGCCATAAGGGAGACTAGACATCTACCACCCCACTACCACTAACAGATTAGAGTCATAAAGGAGACTAGACATCTACCACCCCACTACCACTATCAGATTAGAGCCATAAGGGAGACTAGACATCTACCACCCCACTAACACTATCAGATTAGAGTCATAAGGGAGACTAGACATCTACCACCCCACTATCAGATTAGAGTCATAAGGGAGACTAGACATGTACCACCCCACTACCACTATCAGATTAGAGCCATACGGGAGACTAGACATCTACCACCCCACTACCGCTGTCAGATTAGAGCCATAAGGGAGACTAGACATCTACCACCCCACTACCACTATCAGATTAGAGCCATAAGGGAGACAAGACATCTACCACCCCACTACCACTATCAGATTAGAGCCATAAGGGAGACTAGACATTTACCACCCCACTACCGCTGTCAGATTAGAGCCATAAGGGAGACTAAACATCTACCACCCCACTACCACTATCAGATTAGAGCCATAAGGGAGGCTAGACATCTACCACCCCACTACCACTATCAGATTAGAGTCATAAGGGAGACTAGACATCTACCACCCCACTATCAGATTAGAGTCATAAGGGAGAATAGACATCTATCACCCCACTACCACTATCAGATTAGAGCCATAAGGGAGGCTAGACATCTACCATCCCACTACCGCTGTCAGATTAGAGCCATAAGGGAGACTAGACATCTACCACCCCACTACCACTATCAGATTAGAGCCATAAGGGAGACTAGACATCTACCACCCCACTACCACTATCTGATTAGAGCCATAAGGGAGACTAGACATCTACCACCCCACTACCACTAACAGATTAGAGTCATAAAGGAGACTAGACATCTACCATCCCACTACCGCTGTCAGATTAGAGCCATAAGGGAGACTAGACATCTACCACCCCACTACCACTATCAGATTAGAGCCATAAGGGAGACTAGACATCTACCACCCCACTACCACTATCTGATTAGAGCCATAAGGGAGACTAGACATCTACCACCCCACTACCACTAACAGATTAGAGTCATAAAGGAGACTAGACATCTACCACCCCACTACCACTATCAGATTAGAGCCATAAGGGAGACTAGACATCTACCACCCCACTAACACTATCAGATTAGAGTCATAAGGGAGACTAGACATCTACCACCCCACTATCAGATTAGAGTCATAAGGGAGACTAGACATGTACCACCCCACTACCACTATCAGATTAGAGCCATACGGGAGACTAGACATCTACCACCCCACTACCGCTGTCAGATTAGAGCCATAAGGGAGACTAGACATCTACCACCCCACTACCACTATCAGATTAGAGCCATAAGGGAGACTAGACATCTACCACCCCACTACCACTATCAGATTAGAGCCATAAGGGAGACTAGACATTTACCACCCCACTACCGCTGTCAGATTAGAGCCATAAGGGAGACTAAACATCTACCACCCCACTACCACTATCAGATTAGAGCCATAAGGGAGACTAGACATCTACCACCCCACTACCACTAACAGATTAGAGCCATAAGGGAGACTAGACATCTACCACCCCACTACCACTATCAGATTAGAGTCATAAGGGAGACTAGACATCTACCACCCCACTATCAGATTAGAGTCATAAGGGAGACTAGACATGTACCACCCCACTACCACTATCAGATTAGAGCCATAAGGGAGACTAGACATCTACCACCCCACTACCGCTGTCAGATTAGAGCCATAAGGGAGACTAGACATCTACCACCCCACTACCACTATCAGATTAGAGCCATAAGGGAGACTAGACATCTACCACCCCACTACCACTATCAGATTAGAGCCATAAGGGAGACTAGACATCTACCACCCCACTACCACTATCTGATTAGAGCCATAAGGGAGACTAGACATCTACCACCCCACTACCACTAACAGATTAGAGTCATAAAGGAGACTAAACATCTACCACCCCACTACCACTAACAGATTAGAGTCATAAAGGAGACTAGACATCTACCACCCCACTACCACTATCAGATTAGAGTCATAAGGGAGACTAGACATCTACCACCCCACTATCAGATTAGAGTCATAAGGGAGACTAGACATGTACCACCCCACTACCACTATCAGATTAGAGCCATAAGGGAGACTAGACATCTACCACCCCACTACCGCTGTCAGATTAGAGCCATAAGGGAGACTAGACATCTACCACCCCACTACCACTATCAGATTAGAGCCATAAGGGAGACTAAACATCTACCACCCCACTACCACTATCAGATTAGAGCCATAAGGGAGACTAGACATTTACCACCCCACTACCGCTGTCAGATTAGAGCCATAAGGGATACTAAACATCTACCACCCCACTACCACTATCAGATTAGAGCCATAAGGGAGACTAGACATCTACCACCCCACTACCACTATCAGATTAGAGCCATAAGGGAGACTAGACATCTACCACTCCACTACCACTATCAGATTAGAGCCATAAGGGAGACTAGACATCTACCACCCCACTACCACTATCAGATTAGAGCCATAAGGGAGACTAGACATCTACCACCCCACTATCAGATTAGAGTCATAAGGGAGACTAGACATCTACCACCCCACTACCACTATCAGATTAGAGCCATAAGGGAGACTAGACATCTACCACCCCACTACCACTATCAGATTAGAGCCATAAGGGAGGCTAGACATCTACCACCCCACTACCGCTGTCAGATTAGAGTCATAAGGGAGACTAGACATCTACCACCCCACTACCACTATCAGATTAGAGCCATAAGGGAGACTAGACATCTACCACCCCACTACCACTATCAGATTAGAGCCATAAGGGAGACTAGACATCTACCACCCCACTACCACTATCAGATTAGAGCCATAAGGGAGACAAGACATCTACCACCCCACTACCACTATCAGATTAGAGTCATAAGGGAGACTAGACATTTACCACCCCACTATCACTATCAGATTAGAGCCATAAGGGAGACTAGGCATCTACCACCCCACTACCACTATCAGATTAGAGCCATAAGGGAGGCTAGACATCTACCACCCCACTACCACTATCAGATTAGAGTCATAAGGGAGACTAGACATCTACCACCCCACTATCAGATTAGAGTCATAAGGGAGAATAGACATCTATCACCCCACTACCACTATCAGATTAGAGCCATAAGGGAGGCTAGACATCTACCATCCCACTACCGCTGTCAGATTAGAGCCATAAGGGAGACTAGACATCTACCACCCCACTACCACTATCAGATTAGAGCCATAAGGGAGACTAGACATCTACCACCCCACTACCACTATCTGATTAGAGCCATAAGGGAGACTAGACATCTACCACCCCACTACCACTAACAGATTAGAGTCATAAAGGAGACTAGACATCTACCATCCCACTACCGCTGTCAGATTAGAGCCATAAGGGAGACTAGACATCTACCACCCCACTACCACTATCAGATTAGAGCCATAAGGGAGACTAGACATCTACCACCCCACTACCACTATCTGATTAGAGCCATAAGGGAGACTAGACATCTACCACCCCACTACCACTAACAGATTAGAGTCATAAAGGAGACTAGACATCTACCACCCCACTACCACTATCAGATTAGAGCCATAAGGGAGACTAGACATCTACCACCCCACTAACACTATCAGATTAGAGTCATAAGGGAGACTAGACATCTACCACCCCACTATCAGATTAGAGTCATAAGGGAGACTAGACATGTACCACCCCACTACCACTATCAGATTAGAGCCATACGGGAGACTAGACATCTACCACCCCACTACCGCTGTCAGATTAGAGCCATAAGGGAGACTAGACATCTACCACCCCACTACCACTATCAGATTAGAGCCATAAGGGAGACAAGACATCTACCACCCCACTACCACTATCAGATTAGAGCCATAAGGGAGACTAGACATTTACCACCCCACTACCGCTGTCAGATTAGAGCCATAAGGGAGACTAAACATCTACCACCCCACTACCACTATCAGATTAGAGCCATAAGGGAGGCTAGACATCTACCACCCCACTACCACTATCAGATTAGAGTCATAAGGGAGACTAGACATCTACCACCCCACTATCAGATTAGAGTCATAAGGGAGAATAGACATCTATCACCCCACTACCACTATCAGATTAGAGCCATAAGGGAGGCTAGACATCTACCATCCCACTACCGCTGTCAGATTAGAGCCATAAGGGAGACTAGACATCTACCACCCCACTACCACTATCAGATTAGAGCCATAAGGGAGACTAGACATCTACCACCCCACTACCACTATCTGATTAGAGCCATAAGGGAGACTAGACATCTACCACCCCACTACCACTAACAGATTAGAGTCATAAAGGAGACTAGACATCTACCATCCCACTACCGCTGTCAGATTAGAGCCATAAGGGAGACTAGACATCTACCACCCCACTACCACTATCAGATTAGAGCCATAAGGGAGACTAGACATCTACCACCCCACTACCACTATCTGATTAGAGCCATAAGGGAGACTAGACATCTACCACCCCACTACCACTAACAGATTAGAGTCATAAAGGAGACTAGACATCTACCACCCCACTACCACTATCAGATTAGAGCCATAAGGGAGACTAGACATCTACCACCCCACTAACACTATCAGATTAGAGTCATAAGGGAGACTAGACATCTACCACCCCACTATCAGATTAGAGTCATAAGGGAGACTAGACATGTACCACCCCACTACCACTATCAGATTAGAGCCATACGGGAGACTAGACATCTACCACCCCACTACCGCTGTCAGATTAGAGCCATAAGGGAGACTAGACATCTACCACCCCACTACCACTATCAGATTAGAGCCATAAGGGAGACTAGACATCTACCACCCCACTACCACTATCAGATTAGAGCCATAAGGGAGACTAGACATTTACCACCCCACTACCGCTGTCAGATTAGAGCCATAAGGGAGACTAAACATCTACCACCCCACTACCACTATCAGATTAGAGCCATAAGGGAGACTAGACATCTACCACCCCACTACCACTAACAGATTAGAGCCATAAGGGAGACTAGACATCTACCACCCCACTACCACTATCAGATTAGAGTCATAAGGGAGACTAGACATCTACCACCCCACTATCAGATTAGAGTCATAAGGGAGACTAGACATGTACCACCCCACTACCACTATCAGATTAGAGCCATAAGGGAGACTAGACATCTACCACCCCACTACCGCTGTCAGATTAGAGCCATAAGGGAGACTAGACATCTACCACCCCACTACCACTATCAGATTAGAGCCATAAGGGAGACTAGACATCTACCACCCCACTACCACTATCTGATTAGAGCCATAAGGGAGACTAGACATCTACCACCCCACTACCACTAACAGATTAGAGTCATAAAGGAGACTAAACATCTACCACCCCACTACCACTAACAGATTAGAGTCATAAAGGAGACTAGACATCTACCACCCCACTACCACTATCAGATTAGAGTCATAAGGGAGACTAGACATCTACCACCCCACTATCAGATTAGAGTCATAAGGGAGACTAGACATGTACCACCCCACTACCACTATCAGATTAGAGCCATAAGGGAGACTAGACATCTACCACCCCACTACCGCTGTCAGATTAGAGCCATAAGGGAGACTAGACATCTACCACCCCACTACCACTATCAGATTAGAGCCATAAGGGAGACTAAACATCTACCACCCCACTACCACTATCAGATTAGAGCCATAAGGGAGACTAGACATTTACCACCCCACTACCGCTGTCAGATTAGAGCCATAAGGGATACTAAACATCTACCACCCCACTACCACTATCAGATTAGAGCCATAAGGGAGACTAGACATCTACCACCCCACTACCACTATCAGATTAGAGCCATAAGGGAGACTAGACATCTACCACTCCACTACCACTATCAGATTAGAGCCATAAGGGAGACTAGACATCTACCACCCCACTACCACTATCAGATTAGAGTCATAAGGGAGACTAGACATCTACCACCCCACTATCAGATTAGAGTCATAAGGGAGACTAGACATCTACCACCCCACTACCACTATCAGATTAGAGCCATAAGGGAGACTAGACATCTACCACCTCACTACCACTATCAGATTAGAGCCATAAGGGAGGCTAGACATCTACCACCCCACTACCGCTGTCAGATTAGAGCCATAAGGGAGACTAGACATGTACCACCCCACTACCACTATCAGATTAGAGCCATAAGGGAGACTAGACATCTACCACCCCACTACCACTATCAGATTAGAGCCATAAGGGAGACTAGACATCTACCACCCCACTACCGCTGTCAGATTAGAGCCATAAGGGAGACTAGACATCTACCACCCCACTACCACTATCAGATTAGAGCCATAAGGGAGACTAGACATCTACCACCCCTCTACCACTAACAGATTTGAGTCATAAAGGAGACTAGACATCTACCACCCCACTACCAGATTAGAGCCATAAGGGAGGCTAGACATCTACCACCCCACTACCACTATCAGATTAGAGTCATAAGGGAGACTAGACATCTACCACCCCACTATCAGATTAGAGTCATAAGGGAGAATAGACATCTATCACCCCACTACCACTATCAGATTAGAGCCATAAGGGAGGCTAGACATCTACCATCCCACTACCGCTGTCAGATTAGAGCCATAAGGGAGACTAGACATCTACCACCCCACTACCACTATCTGATTAGAGCCATAAGGGAGACTAGACATCTACCACCCCACTACCACTAACAGATTAGAGTCATAAAGGAGACTAGACATCTACCACCCCACTACCGCTGTCAGATTAGAGCCATAAGGGAGGCTAGACATCTACCATCCCACTACCGCTGTCAGATTAGAGCCATAAGGGAGACTAGACATCTACCACCCCACTACCACTATCAGATTAGAGCCATAAGGGAGACTAGACATCTACCACCCCACTACCACTATCTGATTAGAGCCATAAGGGAGACTAGACATCTACCACCCCACTACCACTAACAGATTAGAGTCATAAAGGAGACTAGACATCTACCACCCCACTACCACTATCAGATTAGAGCCATAAGGGAGACTAGACATCTACCACCCCACTACCACTATCAGATTAGAGTCATAAGGGAGACTAGACATCTACCACCCCACTATCATATTAGAGTCATAAGGGAGACTAGACATGTACCACCCCACTACCACTATCAGATTAGAGCCATAAGGGAGACTAGACATCTACCACCCCACTACCGCTGTCAGATTAGAGCCATAAGGGAGACTAGACATCTACCACCCCACTACCACTATCAGATTAGAGCCATAAGGGAGACTAGACATCTACCACCCCACTACCACTATCAGATTAGAGCCATAAGGGAGACTAGACATTTACAACCCCACTACCGCTGTCAGATTAGAGCCATAAGGGAGACTAAACATCTACCACCCCACTACCACTATCAGATTAGAGCCATAAGGGAGACTAGACATCTACCACCCCAATACCACTATCAGATTAGAGCCATAAGGGAGACTAGACATCTACCACCCCACTACCACTATCAGATTAGAGCCATAAGGGAGACTAGACATCTACCACCCCACTACCACTATCAGATTAGAGTCATAAGGGAGACTAGACATCTACCACCCCACTATCAGATTAGAGTCATAAGGGAGACTAGACATCTACCACCCCACTACCACTATCAGATTAGAGCCATAAGGGAGACTAGACATCTACCACCCCACTACCACTATCAGATTAGAGCCATAAGGGAGGCTAGACATCTACCACCCCACTACCGCTGTCAGATTAGAGCCATAAGGGAGACTAGACATGTACCACCCCACTACCACTATCAGATTAGAGCCATAAGGGAGACTAGACATCTACCACCCCACTACCGCTGTCAGATTAGAGCCATAAGGGAGAATAGACATCTACCACGCCACTACCACTATCAGATTAGAGCCATACGGGAGACTAGACATCTACCACCCCTCTACCACTAACAGATTTGAGTCATAAAGGAGAGTAGACATCTACCACCCCACTACCAGATTAGAGCCATAAGGGAGGCTAGACATCTACCACCCCACTACCACTATCAGATTAGAGTCATAAGGGAGACTAGACATCTACCACCCCACTATCAGATTAGAGTCATAAGGGAGAATAGTCATCTACCACCCCACTACCACTATCAGATTAGAGCCATAAGGGAGGCTAGACATCTACCATCCCACTACCGCTGTCAGATTAGAGCCATAAGGGAGACTAGACATCTACCACCCTACTACCACTATCAGATTAGAGCCATAAGGGAGACTAGACATCTACCACCCCACTACCACTATCTGATTAGAGCCATAAGGGAGACTAGACATCTACCACCCCACTACCACTATCAGATTAGAGTCATAAGGGAGACTAGACATGTACCACCCCACTACCACTATCAGATTAGAGCCATAAGGGAGACTAGACATCTACCACCCCACTACCGCTGTCAGATTAGAGCCATAAGGGAGACTAGACATCTACCACCCCACTACCACTATCAGATTAGAGCCATAAGGGAGACCAGACATCTACCACCCCACTACCACTATCAGATTAGAGCCATAAGGGAGACTAGACATCTACCACCCCACTACCGCTGTCAGATTAGAGCCATAAGGGAGACTAAACATCTACCACCCCACTACCACTATCAGATTAGAGCCATAAGGGAGACTAGACATCTACCACCCCACTACCACTATCAGATTAGAGCCATAAGGGAGACTAGACATCTACCACCCCACTACCACTATCAGATTAGAGCCATAAGGGAGACTAGACATCTACCACCCCACTACCACTATCAGATTAGAGCCATAAGGGAGACTAGACATCTACCACCCTACTATCAGATTAGAGTCATAAGGGAGACTAGACATCTACCACTCCACTACCACTATCAGATTAGAGCCATAAGGGAGACTAGACATCTACCACCCCACTACCACTATCAGATTAGAGTCATAAGGGAGACTAGACATCTACCACCCCACTACCACTATCAGATTAGAGCCATAAGGGAGGCTAGACATCTACCACCCCACTACCACTATCAGATTAGAGTCATAAGGGAGACTAGACATCTACCACCCCACCCCACTATCAGATTAGAGTCATAAGGGAGACTAGACATCTACCACCCTACTATCAGATTAGAGACATAAGGGAGACTAGACATCTACCACCCCACTACCACTATCAGATTAGAGCCATAAGGGAGACTAGACATCTACCACCCCACTACCACTATCAGATTAGAGCCATAAGGGAGACTAGACATCTACCACCCCACTACCACTATCAGATTAGAGCCATAAGGGAGACTAGACATCTACCACCCCACTACCACTATCATATTAGAGCCATAAGGGAGACTAGACATCTACCACCCCACTACCGCTGTCAGATTAGAGCCATAAGGGAGACTAGACATCTACCACCCCACTACCACTATCAGATTAGAGCCATAAGGGAGACTAGACATCTACCACCCCTCTACCACTAACAGATTTGAGTCATAAAGGAGACTAGACATCTACCACCCCACTACCAGATTAGAGCCATAAGGGAGGCTAGACATCTACCACCCCACTACCACTATCAGATTAGAGTCATAAGGGAGACTAGACATCTACCACCCCACTATCAGATTAGAGTCATAAGGGAGAATAGACATCTACCACCCCACTACCACTATCAGATTAGAGCCATAAGGGAGGCTAGACATCTACCATCCCACTACCGCTGTCAGATTAGAGCCATAAGGGAGACTAGACATCTACCACCCCACTACCACTATCAGATTAGAGCCATAAGGGAGACTAGACATCTACCACCCCACTACCACTATCTGATTAGAGCCATAAGGGAGACTAGACATCTACCACCCCACTACCACTAACAGATTAGAGTCATAAAGGAGACTAGACATCTACCACCCCACTACCGCTGTCAGATTAGAGCCATAAGGGAGACTAGACATCTACCACCCCTCTACCACTAACAGATTTGAGTCATAAAGGAGACTAGACATCTACCACCCCACTACCAGATTAGAGCCATAAGGGAGGCTAGACATCTACCACCCCACTACCACTATCAGATTAGAGTCATAAGGGACACTAGACATCTACCACCCCACTATCAGATTAGAGTCATAAGGGAGACTAGACATCTACCACCCCACTACCACTATCAGATTAGAGCCATAAGGGAGGCTAGACATCTACCATCCCACTACCGCTGTCAGATTAGAGCCATAAGGGAGACTAGACATCTACCACCCCACTACCACTATCAGATTAGAGCCATAAGGGAGGCTAGACATCTACCACCCCACTACCGCTGTCAGATTAGAGCCATAAGGGAGACTAGACATGTACCACCCCACTACCACTATCAGATTAGAGCCATAAGGGAGACTAGACATCTACCACCCCACTACCACTATCATATTAGAGCCATAAGGGAGACTAGACATCTACCACCCCACTACCGCTGTCAGATTAGAGCCATAAGGGAGACTAGACATCTACCACCCCACTACCACTATCAGATTAGAGCCATAAGGGAGACTAGACATCTACCACCCCTCTACCACTAACAGATTTGAGTCATAAAGGAGACTAGACATCTACCACCCCACTACCAGATTAGAGCCATAAGGGAGGCTAGACATCTACCACCCCACTACCACTATCAGATTAGAGTCATAAGGGAGACTAGACATCTACCACCCCACTATCAGATTAGAGTCATAAGGGAGAATAGACATCTACCACCCCACTACCACTATCAGATTAGAGCCATAAGGGAGGCTAGACATCTACCATCCCACTACCGCTGTCAGATTAGAGCCATAAGGGAGACTAGACATCTACCACCCCACTACCACTATCAGATTAGAGCCATAAGGGAGACTAGACATCTACCACCCCACTACCACTATCTGATTAGAGCCATAAGGGAGACTAGACATCTACCACCCCACTACCACTAACAGATTAGAGTCATAAAGGAGACTAGACATCTACCACCCCACTACCGCTGTCAGATTAGAGCCATAAGGGAGACTAGACATCTACCACCCCTCTACCACTAACAGATTTGAGTCATAAAGGAGACTAGACATCTACCACCCCACTACCAGATTAGAGCCATAAGGGAGGCTAGACATCTACCACCCCACTACCACTATCAGATTAGAGTCATAAGGGACACTAGACATCTACCACCCCACTATCAGATTAGAGTCATAAGGGAGACTAGACATCTACCACCCCACTACCACTATCAGATTAGAGCCATAAGGGAGGCTAGACATCTACCATCCCACTACCGCTGTCAGATTAGAGCCATAAGGGAGACTAGACATCTACCACCCCACTACCACTATCAGATTAGAGCCATAAGGGAGACTAGACATCTACCACCCCACTACCACTATCTGATTAGAGCCATAAGGGAGCCTAGACATCTACCACCCCACTACCACTAACAGATTAGAGTCATAAAGGAGACTAGACATCTACCACCCCACTACCGCTGTCAGATTAGAGCCATAAGGGAGGCTAGACATCTACCATCCCACTACCACTAACAGATTAGAGTCATAAGGGATACTAGACATCTACCACCCCACTATCAGATTAGAGTCATAAGGGAGACTAGACATGTACCACCCCACTACCACTATCAGATTAGAGCCATAAGGGAGGCTAGACATCTACCATCCCACTACCGCTGTCAGATTAGAGCCATAAGGGAGACTAGACATCTACCACCCCACTACCACTATCAGATTAGAGCCATAAGGGAGACTAGACATCTACCACCCCACTACCACTATCTGATTAGAGCCATAAGGGAGACTAGACATCTACCACCCCACTACCACTAACAGATTAGAGTCATAAAGGAGACTAGACATCTACCACCCCACTACCGCTGTCAGATTAGAGCCATAAGGGAGACTAGACATCTACCACCCCTCTACCACTAACAGATTTGAGTCATAAAGGAGACTAGACATCTACCACCCCACTACCAGATTAGAGCCATAAGGGAGGCTAGACATCTACCACCCCACTACCACTATCAGATTAGAGTCATAAGGGACACTAGACATCTACCACCCCACTATCAGATTAGAGTCATAAGGGAGACTAGACATCTACCACCCCACTACCACTATCAGATTAGAGCCATAAGGGAAGCTAGACATCTACCATCCCACTACCGCTGTCAGATTAGAGCCATAAGGGAGACTAGACATCTACCACCCCACTACCACTATCAGATTAGAGCCATAAGGGAGACTAGACATCTACCACCCCACTACCACTATCTGATTAGAGCCATAAGGGAGCCTAGACATCTACCACCCCACTACCACTAACAGATTAGAGTCATAAAGGAGACTAGACATCTACCACCCCACTACCGCTGTCAGATTAGAGCCATAAGGGAGGCTAGACATCTACCATCCCACTACCACTAACAGATTAGAGTCATAAGGGATACTAGACATCTACCACCCCACTATCAGATTAGAGTCATAAGGGAGACTAGACATGTACCACCCCACTACCACTATCAGATTAGAGCCATAAGGGAGACTAGACATCTACCACCCCACTACCGCTGTCAGATTAGAGCCATAAGGGAGACTAGACATCTACCACCCCACTACCACTATCAGATTAGAGCCATAAGGGAGACTAGACATCTACCAACCCACTACCACTATCAGATTAGAGCCATAAGGGAGACTAGACATTTACCACCCCACTACCGCTGTCAGATTAGAGCCATAAGGGAGACTAGACATCTACCACCCCACTCCCACTATCAGATTAGAGCCATAAGGGAGACTAGACATCTACCACCCCACTACCACTATCAGATTAGAGCCATAAGGGAGACTAGACATCTACCACCCCACTACCACTATCAGATTAGAGCCATAAGGGAGACTAGACATCTACCACCCCACTACCGCTGTCAGATTAGAGCCATACGGGAGACTAGACATCTACCACCCCACTACCACTATCAGATTAGAGCCATAAGGGAGACTAGACATCTACCACCCCTCTACCACTAACAGATTTGAGTCATAAAGGAGACTAGACATCTACCACCCCACTATCAGATTAGAGCCATAAGGGAGGCTAGACATCTACCACCCCACTATCAGATTAGAGTCATAAGGGAGACTAGACATCTACCACCCCACTATCAGATTAGAGTCATAAGGGAGAATAGACATCTACCACCCCACTACCACTATCAGATTAGAGCCATAAGGGAGGCTAGACATCTACCATCCCACTACCGCTGTCAGATTAGAGCCATAAGGGAGACTAGACATCTACCACCCCACTACCACTATCAGATTAGAGCCATAAGGGAGACTAGACATCTACCACCCCACTACCACTATCTGATTAGAGCCATAAGGGAGACTAGACATCTACCACCCCACTACCACTAACAGATTAGAGTCATAAAGGAGACTAGACATCTACCACCCCACTACCGCTGTCAGATTAGAGCCATAAGGGAGACTAGACATCTACCACCCCACTACCACTATCAGATTAGAGCCATAAGGGAGACTAGACATCTACCACCCCACTACCACTATCAGATTAGAGTCATAAGGGAGACTAGACATCTACCACCCCACTATCAGATTAGAGTCATAAGGGAGACTAGACATCTACCACCCCACTACCACTATCAGATTAGAGCCATAGGGGAGACTAGACATCTACCACCCCACTACCGCTGTCAGATTAGAGCCATAAGGGAGACTAGACATCTACCACCCCACTACCACTATCAGATTAGAGCCATAAGGGAGACTAGACATCTACCACCCCACTACCACTTTCAGATTAGAGCCATAAGGGAGACTAGACATTTACCACCCCACTACCGCTGTCAGATTAGAGCCATAAGGGAGACTAAACATCTACCACCCCACTACCACTATCAGATTAGAGTCATAAGGGAGCTAAGACATCTACCACCCCACTACCACTATCAGATTAGAGCCATAAGGGAGACTAGACATCTACCACCCCACTACCACTAACAGATTAGAGTCATAAAGGAGACTAGACATCTACCACCCCACTACCACTGTCAGATTAGAGCCATAAGGGAGACTAGACATCTACCACCCCACTACCACTATCAGATTAGAGCCATAAGGGAGGCTAGACATCTACCACTCCACTACCGCTGTCAGATTAGAGCCATAAGGGAGACTAGACATGTACCACCCCACTACCACTATCAGATTAGAGCCATAAGGGAGACTAGACATCTACCACCCCACTACCACTATCAGATTAGAGCCATAAGGGAGGCTAGACATCTACCACCCCACTACCGCTGTCAGATTAGAGCCATAAGGGAGACTAGACATGTACCACCCCACTACCACTATCAGATTAGAGCCATAAGGGAGACTAGACATCTACCACCCCACTACCACTATCAGATTAGAGCCATAAGGGAGACTAGACATCTACCACCCCACTACCACTATCAGATTAGAGCCATAAAGGAGACTAGACATCTACCACCCCACTATCAGATTAGAGTCATAAGGGAGACTAGACATCTACCACCCCACTACCACTATCAGATTAGAGCCATAAGGGAGACTAGACATCTACCACCCCACTACCACTATCAGATTAGAGCCATAAGGGAGGCTAGACATCTACCACCCCACTACCGCTGTCAGATTAGAGCCATAAGGGAGACTAGACATCTACCACCCCACTACCACTATCAAATTAGAGCCATAAGGGAGACTAGACATCTACCACCCCACTACCGCTGTCAGATTAGAGCCATAAGGGAGACTAGACATCTACCACCCCACTACCACTATCAGATTAGAGCCATAAGGGAGACTAGACATCTACCACCCCTCTACCACTAACAGATTTGAGTCATAAAGGAGACTAGACATCTACCACCCCACTACCAGATTAGAGCCATAAGGGAGGCTAGACATCTACCACCCCACTACCACTATCAGATTAGAGTCATAAGGGAGACTAGACATCTACCACCCCACTATCAGATTAGAGTCATAAGGGAGAATAGACATCTACCACCCCACTACCACTATCAGATTAGAGCCATAAGGGAGGCTAGACATCTACCATCCCACTACCGCTGTCAGATTAGAGCCATAAGGGAGACTAGACATCTACCACCCCACTACCACTATCAGATTAGAGCCATAAGGGAGACTAGAAATCTACCACCCCACTACCACTATCAGATTAGAGCCATAAAGGAGACTAGACATCTACCACCCCACTATCAGATTAGAGTCATAAGGGAGACTAGACATCTACCACCCCACTACCACTATCAGATTAGAGCCATAAGGGAGACTAGACATCTACCACCCCACTACCACTATCAGATTAGAGCCATAAGGGAGGCTAGACATCTACCACCCCACTACCGCTGTCAGATTAGAGCCATAAGGGAGACTAGACATCTACCACCCCACTACCACTATCAAATTAGAGCCATAAGGGAGACTAGACATCTACCACCCCACTACCGCTGTCAGATTAGAGCCATAAGGGAGACTAGACATCTACCACCCCACTACCACTATCAGATTAGAGCCATAAGGGAGACTAGACATCTACCACCCCTCTACCACTAACAGATTTGAGTCATAAAGGAGACTAGACATCTACCACCCCACTACCAGATTAGAGCCATAAGGGAGGCTAGACATCTACCACCCCACTACCACTATCAGATTAGAGTCATAAGGGAGACTAGACATCTACCACCCCACTATCAGATTAGAGTCATAAGGGAGAATAGACATCTACCACCCCACTACCACTATCAGATTAGAGCCATAAGGGAGGCTAGACATCTACCATCCCACTACCGCTGTCAGATTAGAGCCATAAGGGAGACTAGACATCTACCACCCCACTACCACTATCAGATTAGAGCCATAAGGGAGACTAGACATCTACCACCCCACTACCACTATCTGATTAGAGCCATAAGGGAGACTAGACATCTACCACCCCACTACCACTAACAGATTAGAGTCATAAAGGAGACTAGACATCTACCACCCCACTACCGCTGTCAGATTAGAGCCATAAGGGAGGCTAGACATCTACCATCCCACTACCGCTGTCAGATTAGAGCCATAAGGGAGACTAGACATCTACCACCCCACTACCACTATCAGATTAGAGCCATAAGGGAGACTAGACATCTACCACCCCACTACCACTATCTGATTAGAGCCATAAGGGAGACTAGACATCTACCACCCCACTACCACTAACAGATTAGAGTCATAAAGGAGACTAGACATCTACCACCAAACTACCACTATCAGATTAGAGCCATAAGGGAGACTAGACATCTACCACCCCACTACCACTATCAGATTAGAGTCATAAGGGAGACTAGACATCTACCACCCCACTATCAGATTAGAGTCATAAGGGAGACTAGACATGTACCACCCCACTACCACTATCAGATTAGAGCCATAAGGGAGACTAGACATCTACCACCCCACTACCGCTGTCAGATTAGAGCCATAAGGGAGACTAGACATCTACCACCCCACTACCACTATCAGATTAGAGCCATAAGGGAGACTAGACATCTACCACCCCACTACCACTATCAGATTAGAGCCATAAGGGAGACTAGACATTTACCACCCCACTACCGCTGTCAGATTAGAGCCATAAGGGAGACTAAACATCTACCACCCCACTACCACTATCAGATTAGAGCCATAAGGGAGACTAGACATCTACCACCCCACTACCACTATCAGATTAGAGCCATAAGGGAGACTAGACATCTACCACCCCACTACCACTATCTGATTAGAGCCATAAGGGAGACTAGACATCTACCACCCCACTACCACTAACAGATTAGAATCATAAGGGAGACTAGACATCTACCACCCCACTATCAGATTAGAGTCATAAGGGAGACTAGACATCTACCACCCCACTACCACTATCAGATTAGAGCCATAAGGGAGACTAGACATCTACCACCCCACTACCACTATCAGATTAGAGCCATAAGGGAGGCTAGACATCTACCACCCCACTACCGCTGTCAGATTAGAGCCATAAGGGAGACTAGACATGTACCACCCCACTACCACTATCAGATTAGAGCCATAAGGGAGACTAGACATCTACCACCCCACTACCACTATCAGATTAGAGCCATAAGGGAGACTAGACATCTACCACCCCACTACCGCTGTCAGATTAGAGCCATAAGGGAGACTAGACATCTACCACCCCACTACCACTATCAGATTAGAGCCATAAGGGAGACTAGACATCTACCACCCCTCTACCACTAACAGATTTGAGTCATAAAGGAGACTAGACATCTACCACCCCACTACCAGATTAGAGCCATAAGGGAGGCTAGACATCTACCACCCCACTACCACTATCAGATTAGAGTCATAAGGGAGACTAGACATCTACCACCCCACTATCAGATTAGAGTCATAAGGGAGAATAGACATCTACCACCCCACTACCACTATCAGATTAGAGCCATAAGGGAGGCTAGACATCTACCATCCCACTACCGCTGTCAGATTAGAGCCATAAGGGAGACTAGACATCTACCACCCCACTACCACTAACAGATTAGAGTCATAAAGGATACTAGACATCTACCACCCCACTACCACTGTCAGATTAGAGCCATAAGGGAGACTAGACATCTACCACCCCACTACCACTATCAGATTAGAGCCATAAGGGAGGCTAGACATCTACCACCCCACTACCGCTGTCAGATTAGAGCCATAAGGGAGACTAGACATCTACCACCCCACTACCACTATCAGATTAGAGCCATAAGGGAGACTAGACATCTACCACCCCACTACCGCTGTCAGATTAGAGCCATAAGGGAGACTAGACATCTACCACCCCACTACCACTATCAGATTAGAGCCATTAGGGAGACTAGACATCTACCACCCCTCTACCACTAACAGATTTGAGTCATAAAGGAGACTAGACATCTACCACCCCACTACCAGATTAGAGCCATAAGGGAGGCTAGACATCTACCACCCCACTACCACTATCAGATTAGAGTCATAAGGGAGACTAGACATCTACCACCCCACTATCATATTAGAGTCATAAGGGAGAATAGACATCTACCACCCCACTACCACTATCAGATTAGAGCCATAAGGGAGGCTAGACATCTACCATCCCACTACCGCTGTCAGATTAGAGCCATAAGGGAGACTAGACATCTACCACCCCACTACCACTATCAGATTAGAGCCATAAGGGAGACTAGACATCTACCACCCCACTACCACTATCTGATTAGAGCCATAAGGGAGACTAGACATCTACCACCCCACTACCACTAACAGATTAGAGTCATAAAGGAGACTAGACATCTACCACCCCACTACCGCTGTCAGATTAGAGCCATAAGGGAGGCTAGACATCTACCATCCCACTACCGCTGTCAGATTAGAGCCATAAGGGAGACTAGACATCTACCACCCCACTACCACTATCAGATTAGAGCCATAAGGGAGACTAGACATCTACCACCCCACTACCACTATCTGATTAGAGCCATAAGGGAGACTAGACATCTACCACCCCACTACCACTAACAGATTAGAGTCATAAGGGAGACTAGACATCTACCACCCCACTATCAGATTAGAGTCATAAGGGAGACTAGACATGTACCACCCCACTACCACTATCAGATTAGAGCCATAAGGGAGACTAGACATCTACCACCCCACTACCGCTGTCAGATTAGAGCCAGAAGGGAGACTAGACATCTACCACCCCACTACCACTATCAGATTAGAGCCATAAGGGAGACTAGACATCTACCACCCCACTACCACTATCAGATTAGAGCCATAAGGGAGACTAGACATTTACCACCCCACTACCGCTGTCAGATTAGAGCCATAAGGGAGACTAAACATCTACCACCCCACTACCACTATCAGATTAGAGCCATAAGGGAGTCTAGACATCTACCACCCCACTACCACTATCAGATTAGAGCCATAAGGGAGACTAGACATCTACCACCCCACTACCACTATCTGATTAGAGCCATAAGGGAGACTAGACATCTACCACCCCACTACCACTAACAGATTAGAGTCATAAGGGAGACTAGACATCTACCACCCCACTATAAAATTAGAGTCATAAGGGAGACTAGACATCTACCACCCCACTACCACTATCAGATTAGAGCCATAAGGGAGACTAGACATCTACCACCCCACTACCACTATCAGATTAGAGCCATAAGGGAGGCTAGACATCTACCACCCCACTACCGCTGTCAGATTAGAGCCATAAGGGAGCCTAGACATGTACCACCCCACTACCACCATCAGATTAGAGCCATAAGGGAGACTAGACATCTACCACCCCACTACCACTATCAGATTAGAGCCATAAGGGAGACTAGACATCTACCACCCCACTACCGCTGTCAGATTAGAGCCATAAGGGAGACTAGACATCTACCACCCCACTACCACTATCAGATTACAGCCCTAAGGGAGACTAGACATCTACCACCCCTCTACCACTAACAGATTTGAGTCATAAAGGAGACTAGACATCTACCACCCCACTACCAGATTAGAGCCATAAGGGAGGCTAGACATCTACCACCCCACTACCACTATCAGATTAGAGTCATAAGGGAGAGTAGACATCTACCACCCCACTATCAGATTAGAGTCATAAGGGAGAATAGACATCTACCACCCCACTACCACTATCAGATTAGAGCCATAAGGGAGGCTAGACATCTACCATCCCACTACCGCTGTCAGATTAGAGCCATAAGGGAGACTAGACATCTACCACCCCACTACCACTATCAGATTAGAGCCATAAGGGAGACTAGACATCTACCACCCCACTACCACTATCTGATTAGAGCCATAAGGGAGACTAGACATCTACCACCCCACTACCACTAACAGATTAGAGTCATAAAGGAGACTAGACATCTGCCACCCCACTACCGCTGTCAGATTAGAGCCATAAGGGAGACTAGACATCTACCACCCCACTACCACTATCAGATTAGAGCCATAAGGGAGACTAGACATCTACCACCCCACTACCACTATCAGATTAGAGTCATAAGGGAGACTAGACATCTACCACCCCACTATCAGATTAGAGTCATAAGGGAGACTAGACATCTACCACCCCACTACCACTATCAGATTAGAGCCATAGGGGAGACTAGACATCTACCACCCCACTACCGCTGTCAGATTAGAGCCATAAGGGAGACTAAACATCTACCACCCCACTACCACTATCAGATTAGAGCCATAAGGGAGCTAACACATCTACCACCCCACTACCGCTGTCAGATTAGAGCCATAAGGGAGACTAGACATCTACCACCCCACTACCACTAACAGATTAGAGTCATAAAGGAGACTAGACATCTACCACCCCACTACCACTGTCAGATTAGAGCCATAAGGGAGACTAAAATCTACCACCCCACTACCACTATCAGATTAGAGCCATATGGGAGACTAGACATCTACCACCCCACTACCACTATCAGATTAGAGTCATAAGGGAGACTAGACATCTACCACCCCACTATCAGATTAGAGTCATAAGGGAGACTAGACATCTACCACCCCACTACCACTATCAGATTAGAGCCATAAGGGAGACTAGACATCTACCACCCCACTACCACTATCAGATTAGAGCCATAAGGGAGGCTAGACATCTACCACCCCACTACCGCTGTCAGATTAGAGCCATAAGGGAGACTAGACATGTACCACCCCACTACCACTATCAGATTAGAGCCATAAGGGAGACTAGACATCTACCACCCCACTACCACTATCAGATTAGAGCCATAAGGGAGACTAGACATCTACCACCCCACTACCACTAACAGATTAGAGTCATAAAGGAGACTAGACATCTACCACCCCACTACCACTGTCAGATTAGAGCCATAAGGGAGACTAGACATCTACCACCCCACTACCACTATCAGATTAGAGTCATAAGGGAGACTAGACATCTACCACCCCACTATCAGATTAGAGTCATAAGGGAGAATAGACATCTACCACCCCACTACCACTATCAGATTAGAGCCATAAGGGAGGCTAGACATCTACCATCCCACTACCGCTGTCAGATTAGAGCCATAAGGGAGACTAGACATCTACCACCCCACTACCACTATCAGATTAGAGCCATAAGGGAGACTAGACATCTACCACCCCACTACCACTATCTGATTAGAGCCATAAGGGAGACTAGACATCTACCACCCCACTACCACTAACAGATTAGAGTCATAAAGGAGACTAGACATCTACCACCCCACTACCGCTGTCAGATTAGAGCCATAAGGGAGACTAGACATCTACCACCCCACTACCACTATCAGATTAGAGCCATAAGGGAGACTAGACATCTACCACCCCACTACCACTATCAGATTAGAGTCATAAGGGAGACTAGACATCTACCACCCCACTATCAGATTAGAGTCATAAGGGAGACTAGACATCTACCACCCCACTACCACTATCAGATTAGAGCCATAGGGGAGACTAGACATCTACCACCCCACTACCGCTGTCAGATTAGAGCCATAAGGGAGACTAAACATCTACCACCCCACTACCACTATCAGATTAGAGCCATAAGGGAGCTAACACATCTACCACCCCACTACCGCTGTCAGATTAGAGCCATAAGGGAGACTAGACATCTACCACCCCACTACCACTAACAGATTAGAGTCATAAAGGAGACTAGACATCTACCACCCCACTACCACTGTCAGATTAGAGCCATAAGGGAGACTAAAATCTACCACCCCACTACCACTATCAGATTAGAGCCATAAGGGAGACTAGACATCTACCACCCCACTACCACTATCAGATTAGAGTCATAAGGGAGACTAGACATCTACCACCCCACTATCAGATTAGAGTCATAAGGGAGACTAGACATCTACCACCCCACTACCACTATCAGATTAGAGCCATAAGGGAGACTAGACATCTACCACCCCACTACCACTATCAGATTAGAGCCATAAGGGAGGCTAGACATCTACCACCCCACTACCGCTGTCAGATTAGAGCCATAAGGGAGAATAGACATGTACCACCCCACTACCACTATCAGATTAGAGCCATAAGGGAGACTAGACATCTACCACCCCACTACCACTATCAGATTAGAGCCATAAGGGAGACTAGACATTTACCACCCCACTACCGCTGTCAGATTAGAGCCATAAGGGAGACTAGACATCTACCACCCCACTACCACTATCAGATTAGAGCCATAAGGGAGACTAGACATCTACCACCCCACTACCACTAACAGATTAGAGTCATAAAGGAGACTAGACATCTACCACCCCACTACCACTGTCAGATTAGAGCCATAAGGGAGACTAGACATCTACCACCCCACTACCACTATCAGATTAGAGTCATAAGGGAGACTAGACATCTACCACCCCACTACCACTATCAGATTAGAGTCATAAGGGAGACTAGACATCTACCACCCCACTATCAGATTAGAGTCATAAGGGAGACTAGACATCTACCACCCCACTACCACTAACAGATTAGAGTCATAAAGGAGACTAGACATCTACCACCCCACTACCACTGTCAGATTAGAGCCATAAGGGAGATTAAACATCTACCACCCCACTACCACTATCAGATTAGAGCCATAAGGGAGACTAGACATCTACCACCCCACTACCACTATCAGATTAGAGCCATAAGGGAGGCTAGACATCTACCACCCCACTACCGCTGTCAGATTAGAGCCATAAGGGAGACTAGACATGTACCACCCCACTACCACTATCAGATTAGAGCCATAAGGGAGACTAGACGTCTACCACCCCACTACCACTATCAGATTAGAGCCATAAGGGAGACTAGACATCTACCACCCCACTACCGCTGTCAGATTAGAGCCATAAGGGAGACTAGACATCGACCACCCCACTACCACTATCAGATTAGAGCCATAAGGGAGACTAGACATCTACCACCCCACTACCACTATCAGATTAGAGCCATAAGGGAGACTAGACATCTACCACCCCTCTACCACTAACAGATTAGAGTCATAAAGGAGACTAGACATCTACCACCCCACTACCAGATTAGAGCCATAAGGGAGGCTAGACATCTACCACCCCACTACCATTACCAGATTAGAGCCATAAGGGAGACTAGACATCTACCACCCCACTATCAGATTAGAGCCATATGGGAGACTAGACATCTACCACCCCACTACCACTACCAGATTACAGCCATAAGGGAGTCTAGACATCTACCACCCACTATCAGATTAGAGCCATAAGGGAGACTAGACATCTACCACCCCACTACCACTATCAGATTGGAGCCATAAGGGAGATTAGACATCTACCACCCCACTACCACTATCAGATTAGAGCCATAAGGGAGACTAGACATCTACCACCCCACTACCACTATCAGATTAGAGCCATAAGGGAGACTAGACATTTACCACCCCACTACCGCTGTCAGATTAGAGCCATAAGGGAGACTAAACATCTACCACCCCACTACCACTATCAGATTAGAGCCATAAGGGAGACTAGACATCTACCACCCCACTACCACTATCAGATTAGAGCCATAAGGGAGACTAGACATCTACCACCCCACTACCACTAACAGATTAGAGTCATAAAGGAGACTAGACATCTACCACCCCACTACCGCTGTCAGATTAGAGCCATAAGGGAGACTAGACATCTACCACCCCACTACCACTATCAGATTAGAGCCATAAGGGAGACTAGACATCTACCACCCCACTACCACTATCAGATTAGAGTCATAAGGGAGACTAGACATCTACCACCCCACTATCAGATTAGAGTCATAAGGGAGACTAGACATCTACCACCCCACTACCACTATCAGATTAGAGCCATAAGGGAGACTAGACATCTACCACCCCACTACCACTATCAGATTAGAGCCATAAGGGAGACTAGACATCTACCACCCCACTACCACTATCAGATTAGAGCCATAAGGGAGGCTAGACATCTACCACCCCACTACCGCTGTCAGATTAGAGCCATAAGGGAGACTAGACATGTACCACCCCACTACCACTATCAGATTAGAGCCATAAGGGAGACTAGACATCTACCACCCCACTACCACTATCAGATTAGAGCCATAAGGGAGACTAGACATCTACCACCCCACTACCACTAACAGATTAGAGTCATAAAGGAGACTAGACATCTACCACCCCACTACCGCTGTCAGATTAGAGCCATAAGGGATACTAGACATCTACCATCCACTACCACTATCAGATTAGAGCCATAAGGGAGACTAGACATCTACCACCCCACTACCACTATCAGATTAGAGTCATAAGGGAGACTAGACATCTACCACCCCACTATCAGATTAGAGTCATAAGGGAGACTAGACATCTACCACCCCACTACCACTATCAGATTAGAGCCATAAGGGAGACTAGACATCTACCACCCCACTACCGCTGTCAGATTAAAGCCATAAGGGAGACTAGACATCTACCACCCCACTACCACTATCAGATTAGAGCCATAAGGGAGACTAGACATCTACCACCCCACTACCGCTGTCAGATTAGAGCCATAAGGGAGACTAGACATCTACCACCCCACTACCACTATCAGATTAGAGCCATAAGGGAGACTAGACATCTACCACCCCACTACCACTATCAGATTAGAGTCATAAGGGAGACTAGACATCTACCAACCCCACTATCCGATTAGAGTCATAAGGGAGACTAGACATCTACCACCCCACTATCAGATTAGAGTCATAAGGGAGACTAGACATCTACCACCCCACTACCACTATCAGATTAGAGCCATAAGGGAGACTAGACATCTACCACCCCACTACCGCTGTCAGATTAAAGCCATAAGGGAGACTAGACATCTACCACCCCACTACCACTATCAGATTAGAGCCATAAGGGAGACTAGACATCTACCACCCCACTACCGCTGTCAGATTAGAGCCATAAGGGAGACTAGACATCTACCACCCCACTACCACTATCAGATTAGAGCCATAAGGGAGACTAGACATCTACCACCCCACTACCACTATCAGATTAGAGTCATAAGGGAGACTAGACATCTACCAACCCCACTATCCGATTAGAGTCATAAGGGAGACTAGACATCTACCACCCCACTACCGCTGTCAGATTAGAGCCATAAGGGAGACTAGACATGTACCACCCCACTACCACTATCAGATTAGAGCCATAAGGGAGACTAGACGTCTACCACCCCACTACCACTATCAGATTAGAGCCATAAGGGAGACTAGACATCTACCACCCCACTACCGCTGTCAGATTAGAGCCATAAGGGAGACTAGACATCGACCACCCCACTACCACTATCAGATTAGAGCCATAAGGGAGACTAGACATCTACCACCCCACTACCACTATCAGATTAGAGCCATAAGGGAGACTAGACATCTACCACCCCTCTACCACTAACAGATTAGAGTCATAAAGGAGACTAGACATCTACCACCCCACTACCAGATTAGAGCCATAAGGGAGGCTAGACATCTACCACCCCACTACCATTACCAGATTAGAGCCATAAGGGAGACTAGACATCTACCACCCCACTATCAGATTAGAGCCATATGGGAGACTAGACATCTACCACCCCACTACCACTACCAGATTAGAGCCATAAGGGAGTCTATACATCTACCACCCACTATCAGATTAGAGCCATAAGGGAGACTAGACATCTACCACCCCACTACCACTATCAGATTAGAGCCATAAGGGAGATTAGACATCTACCACCCCACTACCGCTGTCAGATTTGAGCCATAAGGGAGACTAGACATCTACCACCCCACTACCACTATCAGATTAGAGCCATAAGGGAGACTAGACATTTACCACCCCACTACCGCTGTCAGATTAGAGCCATAAGGGAGACTAAACATCTACCACCCCACTACCACTATCAGATTAGAGCCATAAGGGAGACTAGACATCTACCACCCCACTACCACTATCAGATTAGAGCCATAAGGGAGACTAGACATCTACCACCCCACTACCACTAACAGATTAGAGTCATAAAGGAGACTAGACATCTACCACCCCACTACCGCTGTCAGATTAGAGCCATAAGGGAGACTAGACATCTACCACCCCACTACCACTATCAGATTAGAGCCATAAGGGAGACTAGACATCTACCACCCCACTACCACTATCAGATTAGAGTCATAAGGGAGACTAGACATCTACCACCCCACTATCAGATTAGAGTCATAAGGGAGACTAGACATCTACCACCCCACTACCACTATCAGATTAGAGCCATAAGGGAGACTAGACATCTACCACCCCACTACCACTATCAGATTAGAGCCATAAGGGAGACTAGACATCTACCACCCCACTACCACTATCAGATTAGAGCCATAAGGGAGGCTAGACATCTACCACCCCACTACCACTATCAGATTAGAGCCATAAGGGAGACTAGACATGTACCACCCCACTACCACTATCAGATTAGAGCCATAAGGGAGACTAGACATCTACCACCCCACTACCACTATCAGATTAGAGCCATAAGGGAGACTAGACATCTACCACCCCACTACCACTAACAGATTAGAGTCATAAAGGAGACTAGACATCTACCACCCCACTACCGCTGTCAGATTAGAGCCATAAGGGATACTAGACATCTACCATCCACTACCACTATCAGATTAGAGCCATAAGGGAGACTAGACATCTACCACCCCACTACCACTATCAGATTAGAGTCATAAGGGAGACTAGACATCTACCACCCCACTATCAGATTAGAGTCATAAGGGAGACTAGACATCTACCACCCCACTACCACTATCAGATTAGAGCCATAAGGGAGACTAGACATCTACCACCCCACCACCGCTGTCAGATTAAAGCCATAAGGGAGACTAGACATCTACCACCCCACTACCACTATCAGATTAGAGCCATAAGGGAGACTAGACATCTACCACCCCACTACCGCTGTCAGATTAGAGCCATAAGGGAGACTAGACATCTACCACCCCACTACCACTATCAGATTAGAGCCATAAGGGAGACTAGACATCTACCACCCCACTACCACTATCAGATTAGAGTCATAAGGGAGACTAGACATCTACCAACCCCACTATCCGATTAGAGTCATAAGGGAGACTAGACATCTACCACCCCACTACCACTATCAGATTCGAGCCATATGGGAGACTAGACATCTACCACCCCACTACCGCTGTCAGATTAGAGCCATAAGGGAGACTAGACATCGACCACCCCAATACCACTATCAGATTTGAGCCATAAGGGAGACTAGACATCTACCACCCCACTACCACTATCAGATTACAGCCATAAGGGAGACTAGACATCTACCACCCCTCTACCACTAACAGATTAGAGTCATAAAGGAGACTAGACATCTACCACCCCACTACCAGATTAGAGCCATAAGGGAGGCTAGACATCTACCACCCCACTACCATTACCAGATTAGAGCCATAAGGGAGACTAGACATCTACCACCCCACTATCAGATTAGAGCCATATGGGAGACTAGACATCTACCACCCCACTACCACTACCAGATAACAGCCATAAGGGAGCCTAGATATCTACCACCCACTATCAGATTAGAGCCATAAGGGAGACTAGACATCTACCACCCCACTACCACTATCAGATTAGAGCCATAAGGGAGATTAGACATCTACCACCCCACTACCACTATCAGATTAGAGCCATAAGGGAGTCTAGACATCTACCACCCCACTATCAGATTAGAGCCATAAAGGAGACTAGACATGTACCACCCCACTACCACTATCTGATTAGAGCCATAAGGGAGACTAGACATCTACCACCCCACTAACACTATCAGATTAGAGTCATAAGGTAGACTACACATCTACCACCCCACTACCACTATCAGATGAGAGTTATAAAGGAGACTAGACATCTACCACCCCACTACCGCTGTCAGATTAGAGCCATAAGGGAGGCTAGACATCTACCATCCCACTACCGCTGTCAGATTAGAGCCATAAGGGAGACTAGACATCTACCACCCCACTACCACTATCAGATTAGAGCCATAAGGGAGACTAGACATCTACCACCCCACTACCACTATCTGATTAGAGCCATAAGGGAGACTAGACATCTACCACCCCACTACCACTAACAGATTAGAGTCATAAAGGAGACTAGACATCTACCACCCCACTACCACTATCAGATTAGAGCCATAAGGGAGACTAGACATCTACCACCCCACTACCACTATCAGATTAGAGTCATAAGGGAGACTAGACATCTACCACCCCACTATCAGATTAGAGTCATAAGGGAGACTAGACATGTACCACCCCACTACCACTATCAGATTAGAGCCATAAGGGAGACTAGACATCTACCACCCCACTACCGCTGTCAGATTAGAGCCATAAGGGAGACTAGACATCTACCACCCCACTACCACTATCAGATTAGAGCCATAAGGGAGACTAGACATCTACCACCCCACTACCACTATCAGATTAGAGCCATAAGGGAGACTAGACATTTACCACCCCACTACCGCTGTCAGATTAGAGCCATAAGGGAGACTAAACATCTACCACCCCACTACCACTATCAGATTAGAGCCATAAGGGAGACTAGACATCTACCACCCCACTACCACTATCAGATTAGAGCCATAAGGGAGACTAGACATCTACCACCCCACTACCACTATCTGATTAGAGCCATAAGGGAGACTAGACATCTACCACCCCACTACCACTAACAGATTAGAATCATAAGGGAGACTAGACATCTACCACCCCACTATCAGATTAGAGTCATAAGGGAGACTAGACATCTACCACCCCACTACCACTATCAGATTAGAGCCATAAGGGAGACTAGACATCTACCACCCCACTACCACTATCAGATTAGAGCCATAAGGGAGGCTAGACATCTACCACCCCACTACCGCTGTCAGATTAGAGCCATAAGGGAGACTAGACATGTACCACCCCACTACCACTATCAGATTAGAGCCATAAGGGAGACTAGACATCTACCACCCCACTACCACTATCAGATTAGAGCCATAAGGGAGACTAGACATCTACCACCCCACTACCGCTGTCAGATTAGAACCATAAGGGAGACTAGACATCTACCACCCCACTACCACTATCAGATTAGAGCCATAAGGGAGACTAGACATCTACCACCCCTCTACCACTAACAGATTTGAGTCATAAAGGAGACTAGACATCTACCACCCCACTACCAGATTAGAGCCATAAGGGAGGCTAGACATCTACCACCCCACTACCACTATCAGATTAGAGTCATAAGGGAGACTAGACATCTACCACCCCACTATCAGATTAGAGTCATAAGGGAGAATAGACATCTACCACCCCACTACCAATATCAGATTAGAGCCATAAGGGAGGCTAGACATCTACCATCCCACTACCGCTGTCAGATTAGAGCCATAAGGGAGACTAGACATCTACCACCCCACTACCACTAACAGATTAGAGTCATAAAGGAGACTAGACATCTACCACCCCACTACCACTGTCAGATTAGAGCCATAAGGGAGACTAGACATCTACCACCCCACTACCACTATCAGATTAGAGCCATAAGGGAGGCTAGACATCTACCACCCCACTACCGCTGTCAGATTAGAGCCATAAGGGAGACTAGACATCTACCACCCCACTACCACTATCAGATTAGAGCCATAAGGGAGACTAGACATCTACCACCCCACTACCGCTGTCAGATTAGAGCCATAAGGGAGACTAGACATCTACCACCCCACTACCACTATCAGATTAGAGCCATAAGGGAGACTAGACATCTACCACCCCTCTACGACTAACAGATTTGAGTCATAAAGGAGACTAGACATCTACCACCCCACTACCAGATTAGAGCCATAAGGGAGGCTAGACATCTACCACCCCACTACCACTATCAGATTTGAGTCATAAGGGAGATTAGACATCTACCACCCCACTATCATATTAGAGTCATAAGGGAGAATAGACATCTACCACCCCACTACCACTATCAGATTAGAGCCATAAGGGAGGCTAGACATCTACCATCCCACTACCGCTGTCAGATTAGAGCCATAAGGGAGACTAGACATCTACCACCCCACTACCACTATCAGATTAGAGCCATAAGGGAGACTAGACATCTACCACCCCACTACCACTATCTGATTAGAGCCATAAGGGAGACTAGACATCTACCACCCCACTACCATTAACAGATTAGAGTCAAAAAGGAGACTAGACATCTACCACCCCACTACCGCTGTCAGATTAGAGCCATAAGGGAGGCTAGACATCTACCATCCCACTACCGCTGTCAGATTAGAGCCATAAGGGAGACTAGACATCTACCACCCCACTACCACTATCAGATTAGAGCCATAAGGGAGACTAGACATCTACCACCCCACTACCACTATCTGATTAGAGCCATAAGGGAGACTAGACATCTACCACCCCACTACCACTAACAGATTAGAGTCATAAAGGAGACTAGACATCTACCACCCCACTATCAGATTAGAGTCATAAGGGAGACTAGACATGTACCACCCCACTACCACTATCAGATTAGAGCCATAAGGGAGACTAGACATCTACCACCCCACTACCGCTGTCAGATTAGAGCCAGAAGGGAGACTAGACATCTACCACCCCACTACCACTATCAGATTAGAGCCATAAGGGAGACTAGACATCTACCACCCCACTACCACTATCAGATTAGAGCCATAAGGGAGACTAGACATTTACCACCCCACTACCGCTGTCAGATTAGAGCCATAAGGGAGACTAAACATCTACCACCCCACTACCACTATCAGATTAGAGCCATAAGGGAGACTAGACATCTACCACCCCACTACCACTATCAGATTAGAGCCATAAGGGAGAATAGACATCTACCACCCCACTACCACTATCAGATTAGAGCCATAAGGGAGACTAGACATCTACCACCCCACTACCACTAACAGATTAGAGTCATAAGGGAGACTAGACATCTACCACCCCACTATCAGATTAGAGTCATAAGGGAGACTAGACATCTACCACCCCACTACCACTATCAGATTAGAGCCATAAGGGACTCTAGACATCTACCACCCCACTACCACTATCAGATTAGAGCCATAAGGGAGGCTAGACATCTACCACCCCACTACCGCTGTCAGATTAGAGCCATAAGGGAGACTAGACATGTACCACCCCACTACCACCATCAGATTAGAGCCATAAGGGAGACTAGACATCTACCACCCCACTACCACTATCAGATTAGAGCCATAAGGGAGACTAGACATCTACCACCCCACTACCGCTGTCAGATTAGAGCCATAAGGGAGACTAGACATCTACCACCCCACTACCACTATCAGATTAGAGCCATAAGGGAGACTAGACATCTACCACCCCTCTACCACTAACAGATTTGAGTCATAAAGGAGACTAGACATCTACCACCCCACTACCAGATTAGAGCCATAAGGGAGGCTAGACATCTACCACCCCACTACCACTATCAGATTAGAGTCATAAGGGAGACTAGACATCTACCACCCCACTATCAGATTAGAGTCATAAGGGAGAATAGACATCTACCACCCCACTACCACTATCAGATTAGAGCCATAAGGGAGGCTAGACATCTACCATCCCACTACCGCTGTCAGATTAGAGCCATAAGGGAGACTAGACATCTACCACCCCACTACCACTATCAGATTAGAGCCATAAGGGAGACTAGACATCTACCACCCCACTACCACTATCTGATTAGAGCCATAAGGGAGACTAGACATCTACCACCCCACTACCACTAACAGATTAGAGTCATAAAGGAGACTAGACATCTACCACCCCACTACCGCTGTCAGATTAGAGCCATAAGGGAGACTAGACATCTACCACCCCACTACCACTATCAGATTAGAGCCATAAGGGAGACTAGACATCTACCACCCCACTACCACTATCAGATTAGAGTCACAAGGGAGACTAGACATCTACCACCCCACTATCAGATTAGAGTCATAAGGGAGACTAGACATCTACCACCCCACTACCACTATCAGATTAGAGCCATAGGGGAGACTAGACATCTACCACCCCACTACCGCTGTCAGATTAGAGCCATACGGGAGACTAAACATCTACCACCCCACTACCACTATCAGATTAGAGCCATAAGGGAGCTAACACATCTACCACCCCACTACCGCTGTCAGATTAGAGCCATAAGGGAGACTAGACATCTACCACCCCACTACCACTAACAGATTAGAGTCATAAAGGAGACTAGACATCTACCACCCCACTACCACTGTCAGATTAGAGCCATAAGGGAGACTAAAATCTACCACCCCACTACCACTATCAGATTAGAGCCATAAGGGAGACTAGACATCTACCACCCCACTACCACTATCAGATTAGAGTCATAAGGGAGACTAGACATCTACCACCCCACTATCAGATTAGAGTCATAAGGGAGACTAGACATCTACCACCCCACTACCACTATCAGATTAGAGCCATAAGGGAGACTAGACATCTACCACCCCACTACCACTATCAGATTAGAGCCATAAGGGAGGCTAGACATCTACCACCCCACTACCGCTGTCAGATTAGAGCCATAAGGGAGACTAGACATGTACCACCCCACTACCACTATCAGATTAGAGCCATAAGGGAGACTAGACATCTACCACCCCACTACCACTATCAGATTAGAGCCATAAGGGAGACTAGACATTTACCACCCCACTACCGCTGTCAGATTAGAGCCATAAGGGAGATTAAACATCTACCACCCCACTACCACTATCAGATTAGAGCCATAAGGGAGACTAGACATCTACCACCCCACTACCACTATCAGATTAGAGCCATAAGGGAGGCTAGACATCTACCACCCCACTACCGCTGTCAGATTAGAGCCATAAGGGAGACTAGACATCTACCACCCCACTACCACTATCAGATTAGAGCCATAAGGGAGACTAGACATCTACCACCCCACTACCGCTGTCAGATTAGAGCCATAAGGGAGACTAGACATCTACCACCCCACTACCACTATCAGATTAGAGCCATAAGGGAGACTAGACATCTACCACCCCTCTACCACTAACAGATTTGAGTCATAAAGGAGACTAGACATCTACCACCCCACTACCAGATTAGAGCCATAAGGGAGGCTAGACATCTACCACCCCACTACCACTATCAGATTATAGTCATAAGGGAGACTAGACATCTACCACCCCACTATCATATTAGAGTCATAAGGGAGAATAGACATCTACCACACCACTACCACTATCAGATTAGAGCCATAAGGGAGGCTAGACATCTACCATCCCACTACCGCTGTCAGATTAGAGCCATAAGGGAGACTAGACATCTACCACCCCACTACCACTATCAGATTAGAGCCATAAGGGAGACTAGACATCTACCACCCCACTACCACTATCTGATTAGAGCCATAAGGGAGACTAGACATCTACCACCCCACTACCACTAACAGATTAGAGTCATAAAGGAGACTAGACATCTACCACCCCACTACCGCTGTCAGATTAGAGCCATAAGGGAGGCTAGACATCTACCATCCCACTACCGCTGTCAGATTAGAGCCATAAGGGAGACTAGACATCTACCACCCCACTACCACTATCAGATTAGAGCCATAAGGGAGACTAGACATCTACCACCCCACTACCACTATCTGATTAGAGCCATAAGGGAGACTAGACATCTACCACCCCACTACCACTAACAGATTAGAGTCATAAAGGAGACTAGACATCTACCACCCCACTATCAGATTAGAGTCATAAGGGAGACTAGACATGTACCACCCCACTACCACTATCAGATTAGAGCCATAAGGGAGACTAGACATCTACCACCCCACTACCGCTGTCAGATTAGAGCCAGAAGGGAGACTAGCCATCTACCACTATCAGATTAGAGCCATAAGGGAGACTAGACATCTACCACCCCACTACCACTATCAGATTAGAGCCATAAGGGAGACTAGACATTTACCACCCCACTACCGCTGTCAGATTAGAGCCATAAGGGAGACTAGACATCTACCACCCCACTACCACTATCAGATTAGAGCCATAAGGGAGACTAGACATCTACCACCCCACTACCACTATCAGATTAGAGCCATAAGGGAGACTAGACATCTACCACCCCACTACCACTATCTGATTAGAGCCATAAGGGAGACTAGACATCTACCACCCCACTACCACTAACAGATTAGAGTCATAAGGGAGACTAGACATCTACCACCCCACTACCACTATCAGATTAGAGCCATAAGGGAGACTAGACATCTACCACCCCACTACCACTATCAGATTAGAGCCATAAGGGAGGCTAGACATCTACCACCCCACTACCGCTGTCAGATTAGAGCCATAAGGGAGACTAGACATGTACCACCCCACTACCACTATCAGATTAGAGCCATAAGGGAGACTAGACATCTACCACCCCACTACCACTATCAGATTAGAGCCATAAGGGAGACTAGACATCTACCACCCCACTACCGCTGTCAGATTAGAGCCATAAGGGAGACTAGACATCTACCACCCCACTACCACTATCAGATTAGAGCCATAAGGGAGACTAGACATCTACCACCCCTCTACCACTAACAGATTTGAGTCATAAAGGAGACTAGACATCTACCACCCCACTACCAGATTAGAGCCATAAGGGAGGCTAGACATCTACCACCCCACTACCACTATCAGATTAGAGTCATAAGGGAGACTAGACATCTACCACCCCACTATCAGATTAGAGTCATAAGGGAGAATAGACATCTACCACCCCACTACCACTATCAGATTAGAGCCATAAGGGAGGCTAGACATCTACCATCCCACTACCGCTGTCAGATTAGAGCCATAAGGGAGACTAGACATCTACCACCCCACTACCACTATCAGATTAGAGCCATAAGGGAGACTAGACATCTACCACCCCACTACCACTATCTGATTAGAGCCATAAGGGAGACTAGACATCTACCACCCCACTACCACTAACAGATTAGAGTCATAAAGGAGACTAGACATCTACCACCCCACTACCGCTGTCAGATTAGAGCCATAAGGGAGACTAGACATCTACCACCCCACTACCACTATCAGATTAGAGCCATAAGGGAGACTAGACATCTACCACCCCACTACCACTATCAGATTAGAGTCATAAGGGAGACTAGACATCTACCACCCCACTATCAGATTAGAGTCATAAGGGAGACTAGACATCTACCACCCCACTACCACTATCAGATTAGAGCCATAGGGGAGACTAGACATCTACCACCCCACTACCGCTGTCAGATTAGAGCCATAAGGGAGACTAAACATCTACCACCCCACTACCACTATCAGATTAGAGCCATAAGGGAGCTAACACATCTACCACCCCACTACCGCTGTCAGATTAGAGCCATAAGGGAGACTAGACATCTACCACCCCACTACCACTAACAGATTAGAGTCATAAAGGAGACTAGACATCTACCACCCCACTACCACTGTCAGATTAGAGCCATAAGGGAGACTAAAATCTACCACCCCACTACCACTATCAGATTAGAGCCATAAGGGAGACTAGACATCTACCACCCCACTACCACTATCAGATTAGAGTCATAAGGGAGACTAGACATCTACCACCCCACTATCAGATTAGAGTCATAAGGGAGACTAGACATCTACCACCCCACTACCACTATCAGATTAGAGCCATAAGGGAGACTAGACATCTACCACCCCACTACCACTATCAGATTAGAGCCATAAGGGAGGCTAGACATCTACCACCCCACTACCGCTGTCAGATTAGAGCCATAAGGGAGACTAGACATGTACCACCCCACTACCACTATCAGATTAGAGCCATAAGGGAGACTAGACATCTACCACCCCACTACCACTATCAGATTAGAGCCATAAGGGAGACTAGACATTTACCACCCCACTACCGCTGTCAGATTAGAGCCATAAGGGAGATTAAACATCTACCACCCCACTACCACTATCAGATTAGAGCCATAAGGGAGACTAGACATCTACCACCCCACTACCACTATCAGATTAGAGCCATAAGGGAGACTAGACATCTACCACCCCACTACCGCTGTCAGATTAGAGCCATAAGGGAGACTAGACATCTACCACCCCACTACCACTATCAGATTAGAGCCATAAGGGAGACTAGACATCTACCACCCCTCTACCACTAACAGATTTGAGTCATAAAGGAGACTAGACATCTACCACCCCACTACCAGATTAGAGCCATAAGGGAGGCTAGACATCTACCACCCCACTACCACTATCAGATTAGAGTCATAAGGGAGACTAGACATCTACCACCCCACTATCATATTAGAGTCATAAGGGAGAATAGACATCTACCACCCCACTACCACTATCAGATTAGAGCCATAAGGGAGGCTAGACATCTACCATCCCACTACCGCTGTCAGATTAGAGCCATAAGGGAGACTAGACATCTACCACCCCACTACCACTATCAGATTAGAGCCATAAGGGAGACTAGACATCTACCACCCCACTACCACTATCTGATTAGAGCCATAAGGGAGACTAGACATCTACCACCCCACTACCACTAACAGATTAGAGTCATAAAGGAGACTAGACATCTACCACCCCACTACCGCTGTCAGATTAGAGCCATAAGGGAGGCTAGACATCTACCATCCCACTACCGCTGTCAGATTAGAGCCATAAGGGAGACTAGACATCTACCACCCCACTACCACTATCAGATTAGAGCCATAAGGGAGACTAGACATCTACCACCCCACTACCACTATCAGATTAGAGCCATAAGGGAGGCTAGACATCTACCACCCCACTACCACTGTCAGATTAGAGCCATAAGGGAGACTAGACATCTACCACCCCACTACCACCATCAGATTAGAGCCATAAGGGAGACTAGACATCTACCACCCCACTACCACTATCAGATTAGAGCCATAAGGGAGACTAGACATCTACCACCCCACTACCGCTGTCAGATTAGAGCCATAAGGGAGACTAGACATCTACCACCCCACTACCACTATCAGATTAGAGCCATAAGGGAGACTAGACATCTACCACCCCTCTACCACTAACAGATTTGAGTCATAAAGGAGACTAGACATCTACCACCCCACTACCAGATTAGAGCCATAAGGGAGGCTAGACATCTACCACCCCACTACCACTATCAGATTAGAGTCATAAGGGAGACTAGACATCTACCACCCCACTATCAGATTAGAGTCATAAGGGAGAATAGACATCTACCACCCCACTACCACTATCAGATTAGAGCCATAAGGGAGGCTAGACATCTACCATCCCACTACCGCTGTCAGATTAGAGCCATAAGGGAGACTAGACATCTACCACCCCACTACCACTATCAGATTAGAGCCATAAGGGAGACTAGACATCTACCACCCCACTACCACTATCTGATTAGAGCCATAAGGGAGACTAGACATCTACCACCCCACTACCACTAACAGATTAGAGTCATAAAGGAGACTAGACATCTACCACCCCACTACCGCTGTCAGATTAGAGCCATAAGGGAGACTAGACATCTACCACCCCACTACCACTATCAGATTAGAGCCATAAGGGAGACTAGACATCTACCACCCCACTACCACTATCAGATTAGAGTCATAAGGGAGACTAGACATCTACCACCCCACTATCAGATTAGAGTCATAAGGGAGACTAGACATCTACCACCCCACTACCACTATCAGATTAGAGCCATAGGGGAGACTAGACATCTACCACCCCACTACCGCTGTCAGATTAGAGCCATAAGGGAGACTAAACATCTACCACCCCACTACCACTATCAGATTAGAGCCATAAGGGAGCTAACACATCTACCACCCCACTACCGCTGTCAGATTAGAGCCATAAGGGAGACTAGACATCTACCACCCCACTACCACTAACAGATTAGAGTCATAAAGGAGACTAGACATCTACCACCCCACTACCACTGTCAGATTAGAGCCATAAGGGAGACTAAAATCTACCACCCCACTACCACTATCAGATTAGAGCCATAAGGGAGACTAGACATCTACCACCCCACTACCACTATCAGATTAGAGTCATAAGGGAGACTAGACATCTACCACCCCACTATCAGATTAGAGTCATAAGGGAGACTAGACATCTACCACCCCACTACCACTATCAGATTAGAGCCATAAGGGAGACTAGACATCTACCACCCCACTACCACTATCAGATTAGAGCCATAAGGGAGGCTAGACATCTACCACCCCACTACCGCTGTCAGATTAGAGCCATAAGGGAGACTAGACATGTACCACCCCACTACCACTATCAGATTAGAGCCATAAGGGAGACTAGACATCTACCACCCCACTACCACTATCAGATTAGAGCCATAAGGGAGACTAGACATTTACCACCCCACTACCGCTGTCAGATTAGAGCCATAAGGGAGATTAAACATCTACCACCCCACTACCACTATCAGATTAGAGCCATAAGGGAGACTAGACATCTACCACCCCACTACCACTATCAGATTAGAGCCATAAGGGAGGCTAGACATCTACCACCCCACTACCGCTGTCAGATTAGAGCCATAAGGGAGACTAGACATCTACCACCCCACTACCACTATCAGATTAGAGCCATAAGGGAGACTAGACATCTACCACCCCACTACCACTATCAGATTAGAGCCATAAGGGAGACTAGACATCTACCACCCCACTACCACTATCAGATTAGAGCCATAAGGGAGGCTAGACATCTACCACCCCACTACCGCTGTCAGATTAGAGCCATAAGGGAGACTAGACATGTACCACCCCACTACCACCATCAGATTAGAGCCATAAGGGAGACTAGACATCTACCACCCCACTACCGCTGTCAGATTAGAGCCATAAGGGAGACTAGACATCTACCACCCCACTACCACTATCAGATTAGAGCCATAAGGGAGACTAGACATCTACCACCCCTCTACCACTAACAGATTTGAGTCATAAAGGAGACTAGACATCTACCACCCCACTACCGCTGTCAGATTAGAGCCATAAGGGAGACTAGACATCTACCACCCCACTACCTCTATCAGATTAGAGCCATAAGGGAGACTAGACATCTACCACCCCTCTACCACTAACAGATTTGAGTCATAAAGGAGACTAGACATCTACCACCCCACTACCAGATTAGAGCCATAAGGGAGGCTAGACATCTACCACCCCACTACCACTATCAGATTAGAGTCATAAGGGAGACTAGACATCTACCACCCCACTATCAGATTAGAGTCATAAGGGAGAATAGACATCTACCACCCCACTACCACTATCAGATTAGAGCCATAAGGGAGGCTAGACATCTACCATCCCACTACCGCTGTCAGATTAGAGCCATAAGGGAGACTAGACATCTACCACCCCACTACCACTATCAGATTAGAGCCATAAGGGAGACTAGACATCTACCACCCCACTACCACTATCTGATTAGAGCCATAAGGGAGACTAGACATCTACCACCCCACTACCACTAACAGATTAGAGTCATAAAGGAGACTAGACATCTACCACCCCACTACCGCTGTCAGATTAGAGCCATAAGGGAGACTAGACATCTACCACCCCACTACCACTATCAGATTAGAGCCATAAGGGAGACTAGACATCTACCACCCCACTACCACTATCAGATTAGAGTCATAAGGGAGACTAGACATCTACCACCCCACTATCAGATTAGAGTCATAAGGGAGACTAGACATCTACCACCCCACTACCACTATCAGATTAGAGCCATAGGGGAGACTAGACATCTACCACCCCACTACCGCTGTCAGATTAGAGCCATAAGGGAGACTAAACATCTACCACCCCACTACCACTATCAGATTAGAGCCATAAGGGAGCTAACACATCTACCACCCCACTACCGCTGTCAGATTAGAGCCATAAGGGAGACTAGACATCTACCACCCCACTACCACTAACAGATTAGAGTCATAAAGGAGACTAGACATCTACCACCCCACTACCACTGTCAGATTAGAGCCATAAGGGAGACTAAAATCTACCACCCCACTACCACTATCAGATTAGAGCCATAAGGGAGACTAGACATCTACCACCCCACTACCACTATCAGATTAGAGTCATAAGGGAGACTAGACATCTACCACCCCACTATCAGATTAGAGTCATAAGGGAGACTAGACATCTACCACCCCACTACCACTATCAGATTAGAGCCATAAGGGAGACTAGACATCTACCACCCCACTACCACTATCAGATTAGAGCCATAAGGGAGGCTAGACATCTACCACCCCACTACCGCTGTCAGATTAGAGCCATAAGGGAGACTAGACATGTACCACCCCACTACCACTATCAGATTAGAGCCATAAGGGAGACTAGACATCTACCACCCCACTACCACTATCAGATTAGAGCCATAAGGGAGACTAGACATTTACCACCCCACTACCGCTGTCAGATTAGAGCCATAAGGGAGACTAAACATCTACCACCCCACTACCACTATCAGATTAGAGCCATAAGGGAGACTAGACATCTACCACCCCACTACCACTATCAGATTAGAGCCATAAGGGAGGCTAGACATCTACCACCCCACTACCGCTGTCAGATTAGAGCCATAAGGGAGACTAGACATCTACCACCCCACTACCACTATCAGATTAGAGCCATAAGGGAGACTAGACATCTACCACCCCACTACCACTGTCAGATTAGAGCCATAAGGGAGACTAGACATCTGCCACCCCACTACCACTATCAGATTAGAGCCATAAGGGAGACTAGACATCTACCACCCCTCTACCACTAACAGATTAGAGTCATAAAGGAGACTAGACATCTACCACCCCACTACCAGATTAGAGCCATAAGGGAGGCTAGACATCTACCACCCCACTACCACTATCAGATTAGAGTCATAAGGGAGACTAGACATCTACCACCCCACTATCATATTAGAGTCATAAGGGAGAATAGACATCTACCACCCCACTACCACTATCAGATTAGAGCCATAAGGGAGGCTAGACATCTACCATCCCACTACCGCTGTCAGATTAGAGCCATAAGGGAGACTAGACATCTACCACCCCACTACCACTATCAGATTAGAGCCATAAGGGAGACTAGACATCTACCACCCCACTACCACTATCTGATTAGAGCCATAAGGGAGACTAGACATCTACCACCCCACTACCACTAACAGATTAGAGTCATAAAGGAGACTAGACATCTACCACCCCACTACCGCTGTCAGATTAGAGCCATAAGGGAGGCTAGACATCTACCATCCCACTACCGCTGTCAGATTAGAGCCATAAGGGAGACTAGACATCTACCACCCCACTACCACTATCAGATTAGAGCCATAAGGGAGACTAGACATCTACCACCCCACTACCACTATCTGATTAGAGCCATAAGGGAGACTAGACATCTACCACCCCACTACCACTAACAGATTAGAGTCATAAAGGAGACTAGACATCTAACACCCCACTATCAGATTAGAGTCATAAGGGAGACTAGACATGTACCACCCCACTACCACTATCAGATTAGAGCCATAAGGGAGACTAGACATCTACCACCCCACTAACGCTGTCAGATTAGAGCCAGAAGGGAGACTAGACATCTACCACCCCACTACCACTATCAGATTAGAGCCATAAGGGAGACTAGACATCTACCACCCCACTACCACTATCAGATTAGAGCCATAAGGGAGACTAGACATTTACCACCCCACTACCGCTGTCAGATTAGAGCCATAAGGGAGACTAAACATCTACCACCCCACTACCACTATCAGATTAGAGCCATAAGGGAGACTAGACATCTACCACCCCACTACCACTATCAGATTAGAGCCATAAGGGAGACTAGACATCTACCACCCCACTACCACTATCTGATTAGAGCCATAAGGGAGACTAGACATCTACCACCCCACTACCACTAACAGATTAGAGTCATAAGGGAGACTAGACATCTACCACCCCACTATCAGATTAGAGTCATAAGGGAGACTAGACATCTACCACCCCACTACCACTATCAGATTAGAGCCATAAGGGAGACTAGACATCTACCACCCCACTACCACTATCAGATTAGAGCCATAAGGGAGGCTAGACATCTACCACCCCACTATCAGATTAGAGCCATAAGGGAGACTAGACATGTACCACCCCACTACCACCATCAGATTAGAGCCATAAGGGAGACTAGACATCTACCACCCCACTACCACTATCAGATTAGAGCCATAAGGGAGACTAGACATCTACCACCCCACTACCGCTGTCAGATTAGAGCCATAAGGGAGACTAGACATCTACCACCCCACTACCACTATCAGATTAGAGCCATAAGGGAGACTAGACATCTACCACCCCTCTACCACTAACAGATTTGAGTCATAAAGGAGACTAGAGATCTACCACCCCACTACCACTACCAGATTAGAGCCATAAGGGAGGCTAGACATCTACCACCCCACTACCACTATCAGATTAGAGTCATAAGGGAGACTAGACATCTACCACCCCACTACCACTATCAGATTAGAGTCATAAGGGAGACTAGACATCTACCACCCCACTACCACTATCAGATTAGAGCCATAAGGGAGGCTAGACATCTACCATCCCACTACCGCTGTCAGATTAGAGCCATAAGGGAGACTAGACATCTACCACCCCACTACCACTATCAGATTAGAGCCATAAGGGAGACTAGACATCTACCACCCCACTACCACTATCTGATTAGAGCCATAAGGGAGACTAGACATCTACCACCCCACTACCACTAACAGATTAGACTCATAAAGGAGACTAGACATCTACCACCCCACTACCGCTGTCAGATTAGAGCCATAAGGGAGACTAGACATCTACCACCCCACTACCACTATCAGATTAGAGCCATAAGGGAGACTAGACATCTACCACCCCACTACCACTATCAGATTAGAGTCATAAGGGAGACTAAACATCTACCACCCCACTATCAGGTTAGAGTCATAAGGGAGACTAGACATCTACCACCCCACTACCACTATCAGATTAGAGCCATAGTGGAGACTAGACATCTACCACCCCACTACCACTGTCAGATTAGAGCCATAAGGGAGACTAAACATCTACCACCCCACTACCACTATCAGATTAGAGCCATAAGGGAGCTAACACATCTACCACCCCACTACCGCTGTCAGATTAGAGCCATAAGGGAGACTAGACATCTACCACCCCACTACCACTAACAGATTAGAGTCATAAAGGAGACTAGACATCTACCACCCCACTACCACTGTCAGATTAGAGCCATAAGGGAGACTAAAATCTACCACCCCACTACCACTATCAGATTAGAGCCATAAGGGAGACTAGACATCTACCACCCCACTACCACTATCAGATTAGAGTCATAAGGGAGACTAGACATCTACCACCCCACTATCAGATTAGAGTCATAAGGGAGACTAGACATCTACCACCCCACTACCACTATCAGATTAGAGCCATAAGGGAGACTAGACATCTACCACCCCACTACCACTATCAGATTAGAGCCATAAGGGAGGCTAGACATCTACCACCCCACTACCGCTGTCAGATTAGAGCCATAAGGGAGACTAGACATGTACCACCCCACTACCACTATCAGATTAGAGCCATAAGGGAGACTAGACATCTACCACCCCACTACCACTATCAGATTAGAGCCATAAGGGAGACTAGACATTTACCACCCCACTACCGCTGTCAGATTAGAGCCATAAGGGAGATTAAACATCTACCACCCCACTACCACTATCAGATTAGAGCCATAAGGGAGACTAGACATCTACCACCCCACTACCACTATCAGATTAGAGCCATAAGGGAGACTAGACATCTACCACCCCACTACCACTAACAGATTAGAGTCATAAAGGAGACTAGACATCTACCACCCCACTACCACTGTCAGATTAGAGCCATAAGGGAGACTAGACATCTACCACCCCACTACCACTATCAGATTAGAGTCATAAGGGAGACTAGACATCTACCACCCCACTACCACTATCAGATTAGAGTCATAAGGGAGAATAGACATCTACCACCCCACTACCACTATCAGATTAGAGCCATAAGGGAGGCTAGACATCTACCATCCCACTACCGCTGTCAGATTAGAGCCATAAGGGAGACTAGACATCTACCACCCCACTACCACTATCAGATTAGAGCCATAAGGGAGACTAGACATCTACCACCCCACTACCACTATCTGATTAGAGCCATAAGGGAGACTAGACATCTACCACCCCACTACCACTAACAGATTAGAGTCATAAAGGAGACTAGACATCTACCACCCCACTACCGCTGTCAGATTAGAGCCATAAGGGAGGCTAGACATCTACCATCCCACTACCGCTGTCAGATTAGAGCCATAAGGGAGACTAGACATCTACCACCCCACTACCACTATCAGATTAGAGCCATAAGGGAGACTAGACATCTACCACCCCACTACCACTATCTGATTAGAGCCATAAGGGAGACTAGACATCTACCACCCCACTACCACTAACAGATTAGAGTCATAAAGGAGACTAGACATCTAACACCCCACTATCAGATTAGAGTCATAAGGGAGACTAGACATGTACCACCCCACTACCACTATCAGATTAGAGCCATAAGGGAGACTAGACATCTACCACCCCACTACCGCTGTCAGATTAGAGCCAGAAGGGAGACTAGACATCTACCACCCCACTACCACTATCAGATTAGAGCCATAAGGGAGACTAGACATCTACCACCCCACTACCACTATCAGATTAGAGCCATAAGGGAGACTAGACATTTACCACCCCACTACCGCTGTCAGATTAGAGCCATAAGGGAGACTAAACATCTACCACCCCACTACCACTATCAGATTAGAGCCATAAGGGAGACTAGACATCTACCACCCCACTACCACTATCAGATTAGAGCCATAAGGGAGACTAGACATCTACCACCCCACTACCACTATCAGATTAGAGCCATAAGGGAGACTAGACATCTACCACCCCACTACCACTATCAGATTAGAGCCAGAAGGGAGACTAGACATCTACCACCCCACTACCACTATCAGATTAGAGCCATAAGGGAGACTAGACATCTACCACCCCACTACCACTATCAGATTAGAGCCATAAGGGAGACTAGACATCTACCACCCCACTACCACTGTCAGATTAGAGCCATAAGGGAGACTAAACATCTACCACCCCACTACCACTATCAGATTAGAGCCATAAGGGAGACTAGACATCTACCACCCCACTACCACTATCAGATTAGAGCCATAAGGGAGACTAGACATCTACCACCCCACTACCACTATCTGATTAGAGCCATAAGGGAGACTAGACATCTACCACCCCACTACCACTAACAGATTAGAGTCATAAGGGAGACTAGACATCTACCACCCCACTATCAGATTAGAGTCATAAGGGAGACTAGACATCTACCACCCCACTACCACTATCAGATTAGAGCCATAAGGGAGACTAGACATCTACCACCCCACTACCACTATCAGATTAGAGCCATAAGGGAGGCTAGACATCTACCACCCCACTACCGCTGTCAGATTAGAGCCATAAGGGAGACTAGACATGTACCACCCCACTACCACCATCAGATTAGAGCCATAAGGGAGACTAGACATCTACCACCCCACTACCACTATCAGATTAGAGCCATAAGGGAGACTAGACATCTACCACCCCACTACCGCTGTCAGATTAGAGCCATAAGGGAGACTAGACATCTACCACCCCACTACCACTATCAGATTAGAGCCATAAGGGAGACTAGACATCTACCACCCCTCTACCACTAACAGATTTGAGTCATAAAGGAGACTAGACATCTACCACCCCACTACCAGATTAGAGCCATAAGGGAGGCTAGACATCTACCACCCCACTACCACTATCAGATTAGAGTCATAAGGGAGACTAGACATCTACCACCACTATCAGATTAGAGTCATAAGGGAGACTAGACATCTACCACCCCACTACCACTATCAGATTAGAGCCATAAGGGAGGCTAGACATCTACCATCCCACTACCGCTGTCAGATTAGAGCCATAAGGGAGACTAGACATCTACCACCCCACTACCACTATCAGATTAGAGCCATAAGGGAGACTAGACATCTACCACCCCACTACCACTATCTGATTAGAGCCATAAGGGACACTAGACATCTACCACCCCACTACCACTAACAGATTAGACTCATAAAGGAGACTAGACATCTACCACCCCACTACCGCTGTCAGATTAGAGCCATAAGGGAGACTAGACATCTACCACCCCACTACCACTATCAGATTAGAGCCATAAGGGAGACTAGACATCTACCACCCCACTACCACTATCAGATTAGAGTCATAAGGGAGACTAGACATCTACCACCCCACTATCAGGTTAGAGTCATAAGGGAGACTAGACATCTACCACCCCACTACCACTATCAGATTAGAGCCATAGTGGAGACTAGACATCTACCACCCCACTACCACTGTCAGATTAGAGCCATAAGGGAGACTAAACATCTACCACCCCACTACCACTATCAGATTAGAGCCATAAGGGAGCTAACACATCTACCACCCCACTACCGCTGTCAGATTAGAGCCATAAGGGAGACTAGACATCTACCACCCCACTACCACTAACAGATTAGAGTCATAAAGGAGACTAGACATCTACCACCCCACTACCACTGTCAGATTAGAGCCATAAGGGAGACTAAAATCTACCACCCCACTACCACTATCAGATTAGAGCCATAAGGGAGACTAGACATCTACCACCCCACTACCACTATCAGATTAGAGTCATAAGGGAGACTAGACATCTACCACCCCACTATCAGATTAGAGTCATAAGGGAGACTAGACATCTACCACCCCACTACCACTATCAGATTAGAGCCATAAGGGAGACTAGACATCTACCACCCCACTACCACTATCAGATTAGAGCCATAAGGGAGGCTAGACATCTACCACCCCACTACCGCTGTCAGATTAGAGCCATAAGGGAGACTAGACATGTACCACCCCACTACCACTATCAGATTAGAGCCATAAGGGAGACTAGACATCTACCACCCCACTACCACTATCAGATTAGAGCCATAAGGGAGACTAGACATTTACCACCCCACTACCGCTGTCAGATTAGAGCCATAAGGGAGATTAAACATCTACCACCCCACTACCACTATCAGATTAGAGCCATAAGGGAGACTAGACATCTACCACCCCACTACCACTATCAGATTAGAGCCATAAGGGAGACTAGACATCTACCACCCCACTACCACTAACAGATTAGAGTCATAAAGGAGACTAGACATCTACCACCCCACTACCACTGTCAGATTAGAGCCATAAGGGAGACTAGACATCTACCACCCCACTACCACTATCAGATTAGAGTCATAAGGGAGACTAGACATCTACCACCCCACTACCACTATCAGATTAGAGTCATAAGGGAGAATAGACATCTACCACCCCACTACCACTATCAGATTAGAGCCATAAGGGAGGCTAGACATCTACCATCCCACTACCGCTGTCAGATTAGAGCCATAAGGGAGACTAGACATCTACCACCCCACTACCACTATCAGATTAGAGCCATAAGGGAGACTAGACATCTACCACCCCACTACCACTATCTGATTAGAGCCATAAGGGAGACTAGACATCTACCACCCCACTACCACTAACAGATTAGAGTCATAAAGGAGACTAGACATCTACCACCCCACTACCACTGTCAGATTAGAGCCATAAGGGAGGCTAGACATCTACCATCCCACTACCGCTGTCAGATTAGAGCCATAAGGGAGACTAGACATCTACCACCCCACTACCACTATCAGATTAGAGCCATAAGGGAGACTAGACATCTACCACCCCACTACCACTATCTGATTAGAGCCATAAGGGAGACTAGACATCTACCACCCCACTACCACTAACAGATTAGAGTCATAAAGGAGACTAGACATCTAACACCCCACTATCAGATTAGAGTCATAAGGGAGACTAGACATGTACCACCCCACTACCACTATCAGATTAGAGCCATAATGGGAGACTAGACATCTACCACCCCACTACCGCTGTCAGATTAGAGCCAGAAGGGAGACTAGACATCTACCACCCCACTACCACTATCAGATTAGAGCCATAAGGGAGACTAGACATCTACCACCCCACTACCACTATCAGATTAGAGCCATAAGGGAGACTAGACATTTACCACCCCACTACCGCTGTCAGATTAGAGCCATAAGGGAGACTAAACATCTACCACCCCACTACCACTATCAGATTAGAGCCATAAGGGAGACTAGACATCTACCACCCCACTACCACTATCAGATTAGAGCCATAAGGGAGACTAGACATCTACCACCCCACTACCACTATCTGATTAGAGCCATAAGGGAGACTAGACATCTACCACCCCACTACCACTAACAGATTAGAGTCATAAGGGAGACTAGACATCTACCACCCCACTATCAGATTAGAGTCATAAGGGAGACTAGACATCTACCACCCCACTACCACTATCAGATTAGAGCCATAAGGGAGACTAGACATCTACCACCCCACTACCACTATCAGATTAGAGCCATAAGGGAGGCTAGACATCTACCACCCCACTACCGCTGTCAGATTAGAGCCATAAGGGAGACTAGACATGTACCACCCCACTACCACCATCAGATTAGAGCCATAAGGGAGACTAGACATCTACCACCCCACTACCACTATCAGATTAGAGCCATAAGGGAGACTAGACATCTACCACCCCACTACCGCTGTCAGATTAGAGCCATAAGGGAGACTAGACATCTACCACCCCACTACCACTATCAGATTAGAGCCATAAGGGAGACTAGACATCTACCACCCCTCTACCACTAACAGATTTGAGTCATAAAGGAGACTAGACATCTACCACCCCACTACCAGATTAGAGCCATAAGGGAGGCTAGACATCTACCACCCCACTACCACTATCAGATTAGAGTCATAAGGGAGACTAGACATCTACCACCCCACTATCAGATTAGAGTCATAAGGGAGAATAGACATCTACCACCCCACTACCACTATCAGATTAGAGCCATAAGGGAGGCTAGACATCTACCATCCCACTACCGCTGTCAGATTAGAGCCATAAGGGAGACTAGACATCTACCACCCCACTACCACTATCAGATTAGAGCCATAAGGGAGACTAGACATCTACCACCCCACTACCACTATCTGATTAGAGCCATAAGGGAGACTAGACATCTACCACCCCACTACCACTAACAGATTAGAGTCATAAAGGAGACTAGACATCTACCACCCCACTACCGCTGTCAGATTAGAGCCATAAGGGAGACTAGACATCTACCACCCCACTACCACTATCAGATTAGAGCCATAAGGGAGACTAGACATCTACCACCCCACTACCACTATCAGATTAGAGTCATAAGGGAGACTAGACATCTACCACCCCACTATCAGGTTAGAGTCATAAGGGAGACTAGACATCTACCACCCCACTACCACTATCAGATTAGAGCCATAAGGGAGACTAGACATCTACCACCCCACTACCACTGTCAGATTAGAGCCATAAGGGAAACTAAACATCTACCACCCCACTACCACTATCAGATTAGAGCCATAAGGGAGCTAACACATCTACCACCCCACTACCGCTGTCAGATTAGAGCCATAAGGGAGACTAGACATCTACCACCCCACTACCACTAACAGATTAGAGTCATAAAGGAGACTAGACATCTACCACCCCACTACCACTGTCAGATTAGAGCCATAAGGGAGACTAAAATCTACCACCCCACTACCACTATCAGATTAGAGCCATAAGGGAGACTAGACATCTACCACCCCACTACCACTATCAGATTAGAGTCATAAGGGAGACTAGACATCTACCACCCCACTATCAGATTAGAGTCATAAGGGAGACTAGACATCTACCACCCCACTACCACTATCAGATTAGAGCCATAAGGGAGACTAGACATCTACCACCCCACTACCACTATCAGATTAGAGCCATAAGGGAGGCTAGACATCTACCACCCCACTACCACTATCAGATTAGAGTCATAAGGGAGACTAAACATCTACCACCCCACTATCAGGTTAGAGTCATAAGGGAGACTAGACATCTACCACCCCACTACCACTATCAGATTAGAGCCATAGTGGAGACTAGACATCTACCACCCCACTACCACTGTCAGATTAGAGCCATAAGGGAAACTAAACATCTACCACCCCACTACCACTATCAGATTAGAGCCATAAGGGAGCTAACACATCTACCACCCCACTACCGCTGTCAGATTAGAGCCATAAGGGAGACTAGACATCTACCACCCCACTACCACTAACAGATTAGAGTCATAAAGGAGACTAGACATCTACCACCCCACTACCACTGTCAGATTAGAGCCATAAGGGAGACTAAAATCTACCACCCCACTACCACTATCAGATTAGAGCCATAAGGGAGACTAGACATCTACCACCCCACTACCACTATCAGATTAGAGTCATAAGGGAGACTAGACATCTACCACCCCACTATCAGATTAGAGTCATAAGGGAGACTAGACATCTACCACCCCACTACCACTATCAGATTAGAGCCATAAGGGAGACTAGACATCTACCACCCCACTACCACTATCAGATTAGAGCCATAAGGGAGGCTAGACATCTACCACCCCACTACCGCTGTCAGATTAGAGCCATAAGGGAGACTAGACATGTACCACCCCACTACCACTATCAGATTAGAGCCATAAGGGAGACTAGACATCTACCACCCCACTACCACTATCAGATTAGAGCCATAAGGGAGACTAGACATTTACCACCCCACTACCGCTGTCAGATTAGAGCCATAAGGGAGATTAAACATCTACCACCCCACTACCACTATCAGATTAGAGCCATAAGGGAGACTAGACATCTACCACCCCACTACCACTATCAGATTAGAGCCATAAGGGAGACTAGACATCTACCACCCCACTACCACTAACAGATTAGAGTCATAAAGGAGACTAGACATCTACCACCCCACTACCACTGTCAGATTAGAGCCATAAGGGAGACTAGACATCTACCACCCCACTACCACTATCAGATTAGAGTCATAAGGGAGACTAGACATCTACCACCCCACTACCACTATCAGATTAGAGTCATAAGGGAGACTAGACATCTACCACCCCACTATCAGATTAGAGTCATAAGGGAGACTAGACATCTACCACCCCACTACCACTAACAGATTAGAGTCATAAAGGAGACTAGACATCTACCACCCCACTACCACTGTCAGATTAGAGCCATAAGGGAGATTAAACATCTACCACCCCACTACCACTATCAGATTAGAGCCATAAGGGAGACTAGACATCTACCACCCCACTACCACTATCAGATTAGAGCCATAAGGGAGGCTAGACATCTACCACCCCACTACCGCTGTCAGATTAGAGCCATAAGGGAGACTAGACATGTACCACCCCACTACCACTATCAGATTAGAGCCATAAGGGAGACTAGACATCTACCACCCCACTACCACTATCAGATTAGAGCCATAAGGGAGACTAGACATCTACCACCCCACTACCGCTATCAGATTAGAGCCATAAGGGAGACTAGACATCGACCACCCCACTACCACTATCAGATTAGAGCCATAAGGGAGACTAGACATCTACCACCCCACTACCACTATCAGATTAGAGCCATAAGGGAGACTAGACATCTACCACCCCTCTACCACTAACAGATTAGAGTCATAAAGGAGACTAGACATCTACCACCCCACTACCAGATTAGAGCCATAAGGGAGGCTAGACATCTACCACCCCACTACCATTACCAGATTAGAGCCATAAGGGAGACTAGACATCTACCACCCCACTATCAGATTAGAGCCATATGGGAGACTAGACATCTACCACCCCACTACCACTACCAGATTACAGCCATAAGGGAGTCTATACATCTACCACCCACTATCAGATTAGAGCCATAAGGGAGACTAGACATCTACCACCCCACTACCACTATCAGATTAGAGCCATAAGGGAGATTAGACATCTACCACCCCACTACCACTATCAGATTAGAGCCATAAGGGAGACTAGACATCTACCACCCCACTACCACTATCAGATTAGAGCCATAAGGGAGACTAGACATTTACCACCCCACTACCGCTGTCAGATTAGAGCCATAAGGGAGACTAAACATCTACCACCCCACTACCACTATCAGATTAGAGCCATAAGGGAGACTAGACATCTACCACCCCACTACCACTATCAGATTAGAGCCATAAGGGAGACTAGACATCTACCACCCCACTACCACTATCAGATTAGAGCCATAAGGGAGCCTAGACATCTACCACCCCACTACCACTATCAGATTAGAGTCATAAGGGAGACTAGACATCTACCACCCCACTATCAGATTAGAGTCATAAGGGAGACTAGACATCTACCACCCCACTACCACTATCAGATTAGAGCCATAAGGGAGACTAGACATCTACCACCCCACTACCACTATCAGATTAGAGCCATAAGGGAGACTAGATATCTACCACCCCACTACCACTAACATATTAGAGTCATAAAGGAGACTAGACATCTACCACCCCACTACCGCTGTCAGATTAGAGCCATAAGGGATACTAGACATCTACCATCCCACTACCACTATCAGATTAGAGCCATAAGGGAGACTAGACATCTACCACCCCACTACCACTATCAGATTAGAGTCATAAGGGAGACTAGACATCTACCACCCCACTATCAGATTAGAGTCATAAGGGAGACTAGACATCTACCACCCCACTACCACTATCAGATTAGAGCCATAAGGGAGACTAGACATCTACCACCCCACCACCGCTGTCAGATTAAAGCCATAAGGGAGACTAGACATCTACCACCCCACTACCACTATCAGATTAGAGCCATAAGGGAGACTAGACATCTACCACCCCACTACCACTATCAGATTAGAGTCATAAGGGAGACTAGACATCTACCAACCCCACTATCCGATTAGAGTCATAAGGGAGACTAGACATCTACCACCCCACTACCACTATCAGATTAGAGCCATAAGGGAGACTAGACATCTACCACCCCACTACCGCTGTCAGATTAGAGCCATAAGGGAGACTAGACATCGACCACCCCAATACCACTATCAGATTAGAGCCATAAGGGAGACTAGACATCTACCACCCCACTACCACTATCAGATTAGAGCCATAAGGGAGACTAGACATCTACCACCCCTCTACCACTAACAGATTAGAGTCATAAAGGAGACTAGACATCTACCACCCCACTACCAGATTAGAGCCATAAGGGAGGCTAGACATCTACCACCCCACTACCATTACCAGATTAGAGCCATAAGGGAGACTAGACATCTACCACCCCACTATCAGATTAGAGCCATATGGGAGACTAGACATCTACCACCCCACTACCACTATCAGATTAGAGCCATAAGGGAGACTAGACATTTACCACCCCACTACCGCTGTCAGATTAGAGCCATAAGGGAGACTAAACATCTACCACCCCACTACCACTATCAGATTAGAGCCATAAGGGAGACTAGACATCTACCACCCCACTACCACTATCAGATTAGAGCCATAAGGGAGACTAGACATCTACCACCCCACTACCACTATCTGATTAGAGCCATAAGGGAGACTAGACATCTACCACCCCACTACCACTAACATATTAGAGTCATAAGGGAGACTAGACATCTACCACCCCACTATCAGATTAGAGTCATAAGGGAGACTAGACATCTACCACCCCACTACCACTATCAGATTAGAGCCATAAGGGAGACTAGACATCTACCACCCCACTACCACTAACAGATTTGATTCATAAAGGAGACTAGACATCTACCACCCCACTACCAGATTAGAGCCATAAGGGAGGCTAGACATCTACCATCCCACTACCGCTGTCAGATTAGAGCCATAAGGGAGACTAGACATCTACCACCCCACTACCACTAACAGATTAGAGTCATAAAGGAGACTAGACATCTACCACCCCACTACCACTGTCAGATTAGAGCCATAAGGGAGACTAAAATCTACCACCCCACTACCACTATCAGATTAGAGCCATAAGGGAGACTAGACATCTACCACCCCACTACCACTATCAGATTAGAGTCATAAGGGAGACTAGACATCGACCACCCCAATACCACTATCAGATTAGAGCCATAAGGGAGACTAGACATCTACCACCCCACTACCACTATCAGATTAGAGCCATAAGGGAGACTAGACATCTACCACCCCACTACCACTAACAGATTAGAGTCATAAAGGAGACTAGACATCTACCACCCCACTACCAGATTAGAGCCATAAGGGAGGCTAGACATCTACCACCCCACTACCATTACCAGATTAGAGCCATAAGGGAGACTAGACATCTACCACCCCACTATCAGATTAGAGCCATATGGGAGACTAGACATCTACCACCCCACTACCACTATCAGATTAGAGCCATAAGGGAGACTAGACATTTACCACCCCACTACCGCTGTCAGATTAGAGCCATAAGGGAGACTAAACATCTACCACCCCACTACCACTATCAGATTAGAGCCATAAGGGAGACTAGACATCTACCACCCCACTACCACTATCAGATTAGAGCCATAAGGGAGACTAGACATCTACCACCCCACTACCACTATCTGATTAGAGCCATAAGGGAGACTAGACATCTACCACCCCACTACCACTAACAGATTAGAGTCATAAGGGAGACTAGACATCTACCACCCCACTATCAGATTAGAGTCATAAGGGAGACTAGACATCTACCACCCCACTACCACTATCAGATTAGAGCCATAAGGGAGACTAGACATCTACCACCCCACTACCACTAACATATTTGAGTCATAAAGGAGACTAGACATCTACCACCCCACTACCAGATTAGAGCCATAAGGGAGGCTAGACATCTACCATCCCACTACCGCTGTCAGATTAGAGCCATAAGGGAGACTAGACATCTACCACCCCACTACCACTAACAGATTAGAGTCATAAAGGAGACTAGACATCTACCACCCCACTACCACTGTCAGATTAGAGCCATAAGGGAGACTAAAATCTACCACCCCACTACCACTATCAGATTAGAGCCATAAGGGAGACTAGACATCTACCACCCCACTACCACTATCAGATTAGAGTCATAAGGGAGACTAGACATCGACCACCCCAATACCACTATCAGATTTGAGCCATAAGGGAGACTAGACATCTACCACCCCACTACCACTATCAGATTACAGCCATAAGGGAGACTAGACATCTACCACCCCTCTACCACTAACAGATTAGAGTCATAAAGGAGACTAGACATCTACCACCCCACTACCAGATTAGAGCCATAAGGGAGGCTAGACATCTACCACCCCACTACCATTACCAGATTAGAGCCATAAGGGAGACTAGACATCTACCACCCCACTATCAGATTAGAGCCATATGGGAGACTAGACATCTACCACCCCACTACCACTATCAGATTAGAGCCATAAGGGAGACTAGACATTTAGCACCCCACTACCGCTGTCAGATTAGAGCCATAAGGGAGACTAAACATCTACCACCCCACTACCACTATCAGATTAGAGCCATAAGGGAGACTAGACATCTACCACCCCACTACCACTATCAGATTAGAGCCATAAGGGAGACTAGACATCTACCACCCCACTACCACTATCTGATTAGAGCCATAAGGGAGACTAGACATCTACCACCCCACTACCACTAACAGATTAGAGTCATAAGGGAGACTAGACATCTACCACCCCACTATCAGATTAGAGTCATAAGGGAGGCTAGACATCTACCACCCCACTACCACTATCAGATTAGAGCCATAAGGGAGACTAGACATCTACCACCCCACTACCACTAACAGATTTGAGTCATAAAGGAGACTAGACATCTACCACCCCACTACCAGATTAGAGCCATAAGGGAGGCTAGACATCTACCATCCCACTACCGCTGTCAGATTAGAGCCATAAGGGAGACTAGACATCTACCACCCCACTACCACTAACAGATTAGAGTCATAAAGGAGACTAGACATCTACCACCCCACTACCACTGTCAGATTAGAGCCATAAGGGAGACTAAAATCTACCACCCCACTACCACTATCAGATTAGAGCCATAAGGGAGACTAGACATCTACCACCCCACTACCACTATCAGATTAGAGTCATAAGGGAGACTAGACATCTACCACCCCACTATCAGATTAGAGTCATAAGGGAGACTAGACATCTACCACCCCACTACCACTATCAGATTAGAGCCATAAGGGAGACTAGACATCTACCACCCCACTACCACTATCAGATTAGAGCCATAAGGGAGGCTAGACATCTACCACCCCACTACCACTATCAGATTAGAGCCATAAGGGAGACTAGACATGTACCACCCCACTACCACTATCAGATTAGAGCCATAAGGGAGACTAGACATCTACCACCCCACTACCACTATCAGATTAGAGCCATAAGGGAGACTAGACATTTACCACCCCACTACCGCTGTCAGATTAGAGCCATAAGGGAGATTAAACATCTACCACCCCACTACCACTATCAGATTAGAGCCATAAGGGAGACTAGACATCTACCACCCCACTACCACTATCAGATTAGAGCCATAAGGGAGACTAGACATCTACCACCCCACTACCACTAACAGATTAGAGTCATAAAGGAGACTAGACATCTACCACCCCACTACCGCTGTCAGATTAGAGCCATAAGGGAGGCTAGACATCTACCATCCCACTATCGCTGTCAGATTAGAGCCATAAGGGAGACTAGACATCTACCACCCCACTACCACTATCAGATTAGAGTCATAAGGGAGACTAGACATCTACCACCCCACTACCACTATCAGATTAGAGTCATAAGGGAGACTAGACATCTACCACCCCACTATCAGATTAGAGTCATAAGGGAGACTAGACATCTACCACCCCACTACCACTAACAGATTAGAGTCATAAAGGAGACTAGACATCTACCACCCCACTACCACTGTCAGATTAGAGCCATAAGGGAGATTAAACATCTACCACCCCACTACCACTATCAGATTAGAGCCATAAGGGAGACTAGACATCTACCACCCCACTACCACTATCAGATTAGAGCCATAAGGGAGGCTAGACATCTACCACCCCACTACCGCTGTCAGATTAGAGCCATAAGGGAGACTAGACATGTACGACCCCACTACCACTATCAGATTAGAGCCATAAGGGAGACTAGACGTCTACCACCCCACTACCACTATCAGATTAGAGCCATAAGGGAGACTAGACATCTACCACCCCACTACCGCTGTCAGATTAGAGCCATAAGGGAGACTAGACATCGACCACCCCACTACCACTATCAGATTAGAGCCATAAGGGAGACTAGACATCTACCACCCCACTACCACTATCAGATTAGAGCCATAAGGGAGACTAGACATCTACCACCCCTCTACCACTAACAGATTAGAGTCATAAAGGAGACTAGACATCTACCACCCCACTACCAGATTACAGCCATAAGGGAGGCTAGACATCTACCACCCCACTACCATTACCAGATTAGAGCCATAAGGGAGACTAGACATCTACCACCCCACTATCAGATTAGAGCCATATGGGAGACTAGACATCTACCACCCCACTACCACTACCAGATTACAGCCATAAGGGAGTCTAGACATCTACCACCCACTATCAGATTAGAGCCATAAGGGAGACTAGACATCTACCACCCCACTACCACTATCAGATTGGAGCCATAAGGGAGATTAGACATCTACCACCCCACTACCACTATCAGATTAGAGCCATAAGGGAGACTAGACATCTACCACCCCACTACCACTATCAGATTAGAGCCATAAGGGAGACTAGACATCTACCACCCCACTACCGCTGTCAGATTAAAGCCATAAGGGAGACTAGACATCTACCACCCCACTACCACTATCAGATTAGAGCCATAAGGGAGACTAGACATCTACCACCCCACTACCACTATCAGATTAGAGCCATAAGGGAGACTAGACATCTACCACCCCACTACCACTAACAGATTAGAGTCATAAAGGAGACTAGACATCTACCACCCCACTACCGCTGTCAGATTAGAGCCATAAGGGAGACTAGACATCTACCACCCCACTACCACTATCAGATTAGAGCCATAAGGGAGACTAGACATCTACCACCCCACTACCACTATCAGATTAGAGTCATAAGGGAGACTAGACATCTACCACCCCACTATCAGATTAGAGTCATAAGGGAGACTAGACATCTACCACCCCACTACCACTATCAGATTAGAGCCATAAGGGAGACTAGACATCTACCACCCCACTACCACTATCAGATTAGAGCCATAAGGGAGACTAGACATCTACCACCCCACTACCACTATCAGATTAGAGCCATAAGGGAGGCTAGACATCTACCACCCCACTACCGCTGTCAGATTAGAGCCATAAGGGAGACTAGACATGTACCACCCCACTACCACTATCAGATTAGAGCCATAAGGGAGACTAGACATCTACCACCCCACTACCACTATCAGATTAGAGCCATAAGGGAGACTAGACATCTACCACCCCACTACCACTAACAGATTAGAGTCATAAAGGAGACTAGACATCTACCACCCCACTACCGCTGTCAGATTAGAGCCATAAGGGATACTAGACATCTACCATCCCACTACCACTATCAGATTAGAGCCATAAGGGAGACTAGACATCTACCACCCCACTACCACTATCAGATTAGAGTCATAAGGGAGACTAGACATCTACCACCCCACTATCAGATTAGAGTCATAAGGGAGACTAGACATCTACCACCCCACTACCACTATCAGATTAGAGCCATAAGGGAGACTAGACATCTACCACCCCACTACCGCTGTCAGATTAAAGCCATAAGGGAGACTAGACATCTACCACCCCACTACCGCTGTCAGATTAGAGCCATAAGGGAGACTAGACATCTACCACCCCACTACCACTATCAGATTAGAGCCATAAGGGAGACTAGACATCTACCACCCCACTACCACTATCAGATTAGAGTCATAAGGGAGACTAGACATCTACCAACCCCACTATCCGATTAGAGTCATAAGGGAGACTAGACATCTACCACCCCACTACCACTATCAGATTAGAGCCATAAGGGAGACTAGACATCTACCACCCCACTACCGCTGTCAGATTAGAGCCATAAGGGAGACTAGACATCGACCACCCCAATACCACTATCAGATTTGAGCCATAAGGGAGACTAGACATCTACCACCCCACTACCACTATCAGATTGGAGCCATAAGGGAGATTAGACATCTACCACCCCACTACCACTATCAGATTAGAGCCATAAGGGAGACTAGACATCTACCACCCCACTACCACTATCAGATTAGAGCCATAAGGGAGACTAGACATTTACCACCCCACTACCGCTGTCAGATTAGAGCCATAAGGGAGACTAAACATCTACCACCCCACTACCACTATCAGATTAGAGCCATAAGGGAGACTAGACATCTACCACCCCACTACCACTATCAGATTAGAGCCATAAGGGAGACTAGACATCTACCACCCCACTACCACTAACAGATTAGAGTCATAAAGGAGACTAGACATCTACCACCCCACTACCACTTTCAGATTAGAGCCATAAGGGAGACTAGACATCTACCACCCCACTACCACTATCAGATTAGAGCCATAAGGGAGACTAGACATCTACCACCCCACTACCACTATCAGATTAGAGTCATAAGGGAGACTAGACATCTACCACCCCACTATCAGATTAGAGTCATAAGGGAGACTAGACATCTACCACCCCACTACCACTATCAGATTAGAGCCATAAGGGAGACTAGACATCTACCACCCCACTACCACTATCAGATTAGAGCCATAAGGGAGACTAGACATCTACCACCCCACTACCACTATCAGATTAGAGCCATAAGGGAGGCTAGACATCTACCACCCCACTACCGCTGTCAGATTAGAGCCATAAGGGAGACTAGACATGTACCACCCCACTACCACTATCAGATTAGAGCCATAAGGGAGACTAGACATCTACCACCCCACTACCACTATCAGATTAGAGCCATAAGGGAGACTAGACATCTACCACCCCACTACCACTAACAGATTAGAGTCATAAAGGAGACTAGACATCTACCACCCCACTACCGCTGTCAGATTAGAGCCATAAGGGAGACTAGACATCTACCATCCCACTACCACTATCAGATTAGAGCCATAAGGGAGACTAGACATCTACCACCCCACTACCACTATCAGATTAGAGTCATAAGGGAGACTAGACATCTACCACCCCACTATCAGATTAGAGTCATAAGGGAGACTAGACATCTACCACCCCACTACCACTATCAGATTAGAGCCATAAGGGAGCCTAGACATCTACCACCCCACTACCGCTGTCAGATTAAAGCCATAAGGGAGACTAGACATCTACCACCCCACTACCGCTGTCAGATTAGAGCCATAAGGGAGACTAGACATCTACCACCCCACTACCACTATCAGATTAGAGCCATAAGGGAGACTAGACATCTACCACCCCACTACCACTATCAGATTAGAGTCATAAGGGAGACTAGACATCTACCAACCCCACTATCCGATTAGAGTCATAAGGGAGACTAGACATCTACCACCCCACTACCACTATCAGATTAGAGCCATAAGGGAGACTAGACATCTACCACCCCACTACCGCTGTCAGATTAGAGCCATAAGGGAGACTAGACATCGACCACCCCAATACCACTATCAGATTTGAGCCATAAGGGAGACTAGACATCTACCACCCCACTACCACTATCAGATTACAGCCATAAGGGAGACTAGACATCTACCACCCCTCTACCACTAACAGATTAGAGTCATAAAGGAGACTAGACATCTACCACCCCACTACCAGATTAGAGCATTAAGGGAGGCTAGACATCTACCACCCCACTACCATTACCAGATTAGAGCCATAAGGGAGACTAGACATCTACCACCCCACTATCATATTAGAGCCATATGGGAGACTAGACATCTACCACCCCACTACCACTATCAGATTAGAGCCATAAGGGAGACTAGACATTTACCACCCCACTACCGCTGTCAGATTAGAGCCATAAGGGAGACTAAACATCTACCACCCCACTACCACTATCAGATTAGAGCCATAAGGGAGACTAGACATCTACCACCCCACTACCACTATCAGATTAGAGCCATAAGGGAGACTAGACATCTACCACCCCACTACCACTATCTGATTAGAGCCATAAGGGAGACTAGACATCTACCACCCCACTACCACTAACAGATTAGAGTCATAAGGGAGACTAGACATCTACCACCCCACTATCAGATTAGAGTCATAAGGGAGACTAGACATCTACCACCCCACTACCACTATCAGATTAGAGCCATATGGGAGACTAGACATCTACCACCCCACTACCACTATCAGATTAGAGCCATAAGGGAGGCTAGACATCTACCACCCCACTACCGCTGTCAGATTAGAGCCATAAGGGAGACTAGACATCTACCACCCCACTACCACCATCAGATTAGAGCCATAAGGGAGACTAGACATCTACCACCCCACTACCACTATCAGATTAGAGCCATAAGGGAGACTAGACATCTACCACCCCACTACCGCTGTCAGATTAGAGCCATAAGGGAGACTAGACATCTACCACCCCACTACCACTATCAGATTAGAGCCATAAGGGAGACTAGACATCTACCACCCCTCTACCACTAACAGATTTGAGTCATAAAGGAGACTAGACATCTACCACCCCACTACCAGATTAGAGCCATAAGGGAGGCTAGACATCTACCACCCCACTACCACTATCAGATTAGAGTCATAAGGGAGACTAGACATCTACCACCCCACTATCAGATTAGAGTCATAAGGGAGAATAGACATCTACCACCCCACTACCACTATCTGATTAGAGCCATAAGGGAGACTAGACATCTACCACCCCACTACCACTAACAGATTAGAGTCATAAAGGAGACTAGACATCTACCACCCCACTACCGCTGTCAGATTAGAGCCATAAGGGAGACTAGACATCTACCACCCCACTACCACTATCAGATTAGAGCCATAAGGGAGACTAGACATCTACCACCCCACTACCACTATCAGATTAGAGTCATAAGGGAGACTAGACATCTACCACCCCACTATCAGATTAGAGTCATAAGGGAGACTAGACATCTACCACCCCACTACCACTATCAGATTAGAGCCATAGTGGAGACTAGACATCTACCACCCCACTACCGCTGTCAGATTAGAGCCATAAGGGAGACTAAACATCTACCACCCCACTACCACTATCAGATTAGAGCCATAAGGGAGCTAACACATCTACCACCCCACTACCGCTGTCAGATTAGAGCCATAAGGGAGACTAGACATCTACCACCCCACTACCACTAACAGATTAGAGTCATAAAGGAGACTAGACATCTACCACCCCACTACCACTGTCAGATTAGAGCCATAAGGGAGACTAAAATCTACCACCCCACTACCACTATCAGATTAGAGCCATAAGGGAGACTAGACATCTATCACCCCACTACCACTATCAGATTAGAGTCATAAGGGAGACTAGACATCTACCACCCCACTATCAGATTAGAGTCATAAGGGAGAATAGACATCTACCACCCCACTACCACTATCAGATTAGAGCCATAAGGGAGACTAGACATCTACCACCCCACTACCACTATCAGATTAGAGCCATAAGGGAGGCTAGACATCTACCACCCCACTACCGCTGTCAGATTAGAGCCATAAGGGAGACTAGACATGTACCACCCCACTACCACTATCAGATTAGAGCCATAAGGGAGACTAGACATCTACCACCCCACTACCACTATCAGATTAGAGCCATAAGGGAGACTAGACATTTACCACCCCACTACCGCTGTCAGATTAGAGCCATAAGGGAGATTAAACATCTACCACCCCACTACCACTATCAGATTAGAGCCATAAGGGAGACTAGACATCTACCACCCCACTACCACTATCAGATTAGAGCCATAAGGGAGACTAGACATCTACCACCCCACTACCACTAACAGATTAGAGTCATAAAGGAGACTAGACATCTACCACCCCACTACCACTGTCAGATTAGAGCCGTAAGGGAGACTAGACATCTACCACCCCACTACCACTATCATATTAGAGCCATAAGGGAGACTAGACATCTACCACCCCACTACCACTATCAGATTAGAGTCATAAGGGAGACTAGACATCTACCACCCCACTATCAGATTAGAGTCATAAGGGAGAATAGACATCTACCACCCCACTACCACTATCAGATTAGAGCCATAAGGGAGGCTAGACATCTACCATCCCACTACCGCTGTCAGATTAGAGCCATAAGGGAGACTAGACATCTACCACCCCACTACCACTATCATATTAGAGCCATAAGGGAGACTAGACATCTACCACCCCACTACCACTATCTGATTAGAGCCATAAGGGAGACTAGACATCTACCACCCCACTACCACTAACAGATTAGAGTCATAAAGGAGACTAGACATCTACCACCCCACTACCGCTGTCAGATTAGAGCCATAAGGGAGACTAGACATCTACCACCCCACTACCACTATCAGATTAGAGCCATAAGGGAGACTAGACATCTACCACCCCACTACCACTATCAGATTAGAGTCATAAGGGAGACTAGACATCTACCACCCCACTATCAGATTAGAGTCATAAGGGAGACTAGACATCTACCACCCCACTACCACTATCAGATTAGAGCCATAGGGGAGACTAGACATCTACCACCCCACTACCGCTGTCAGATTAGAGCCATAAGGGAGACTAAACATCTACCACCCCACTACCACTATCAGATTAGAGCCATAAGGGAGCTAACACATCTACCACCCCACTACCGCTGTCAGATTAGAGCCATAAGGGAGACTAGACATCTACCACCCCACTACCACTAACAGATTAGAGTCATAAAGGAGACTAGACATCTACCACCCCACTACCACTGTCAGATTAGAGCCATAAGGGAGACTAAAATCTACCACCCCACTACCACTATCAGATTAGAGCCATAAGGGAGACTAGACATCTACCACCCCACTAACACTATCAGATTAGAGTCATAAGGGAGACTAGACATCTACCACCCCACTATCAGATTAGAGTCATAAGGGAGACTAGACATCTACCACCCCACTACCACTATCAGATTAGAGCCATAAGGGAGACTAGACATCTACCACCACACTACCACTATCAGATTAGAGCCATAAGGGAGACTAGACATCTACCACCCCACTACCGCTGTCAGATTAGAGCCATAAGGGAGACTAGACATGTACCACCCCACTACCACTATCAGATTAGAGCCATAAGGGAGACTAGACATCTACCACCCCACTACCACTATCAGATTAGAGCCATAAGGGAGACTAGACATTTACCACCCCACTACCGCTGTCAGATTAGAGCCATAAGGGAGATTAAACATCTACCACCCCACTACCACTATCAGATTAGAGCCATAAGGGAGACTAGACATCTACCACCCCACTACCACTATCAGATTAGAGCCATAAGGGAGACTAAACATCTACCACCCCACTACCACTAACAGATTAGAGTCAGAAAGGAGACTAGACATCTACCACCCCACTACCACTATCAGATTAGAGCCATAAGGGAGACTAGACATCTACCACCCCACTACCACTATCAGATTAGAGCCATAAGGGAGACTAGACATCTACCACCCCACTACCACTATCAGATTAGAGTCATAAGGGAGACTAGACATCTACCACCCCACTATCAGATTAGAGTCATAAGGGAGACTAGACATCTACCACCCCACTACCACTAACAGATTAGAGTCATAAAGGAGACTAGACATCTACCACCCCACTACCACTGTCAGATTAGAGCCATAAGGGAGATTAAACATCTACCACCCCACTACCACTATCAGATTAGAGCCATAAGGGAGACTAGACATCTACCACCCCACTACCACTATCAGATTAGAGCCATAAGGGAGACTAGACATCTACCACCCCACTACCGCTGTCAGATTAGAGCCATAAGGGAGACTAGACATGTACCACCCCACTACCACTATCAGATTAGAGCCATAAGGGAGACTAGACATCTACCACCCCACTACCACTATCAGATTAGAGCCATAAGGGAGACTAGACATCTACCACCCCACTACCACTGTCAGATTAGAGCCATAAGGGAGACTAGACATCGACCACCCCACTACCACTATCAGATTAGAGCCATAAGGGAGACTAGACATCTACCACCCCACTACCACTATCAGATTAGAGCCATAAGGGAGACTAGACATCTACCACCCCTCTACCACTAACAGATTAGAGTCATAAAGGACACTAGACATCTACCACCCCACTACCAGATTAGAGCCATAAGGGAGGCTAGACATCTACCACCCCACTACCATTACCAGATTAGAGCCATAAGGGAGACTAGACATCTACCACCCCACTATCAGATTAGAGCCATATGGGAGACTAGACATCTACCACCCCACTACCACTACCAGATTACAGCCATAAGGGAGTCTAGACATCTACCACCCACTATCAGATTAGAGCCATAAAGGAGACTAGACATCTACCACCCCACTACCACTATCAGATTGGAGCCATAAGGGAGATTAGACATCTACCACCCCACTACCACTATCAGATTAGAGCCATAAGGGAGACTAGACATCTACCACCCCACTACCACTATCAGATTAGAGCCATAAGGGAGACTAGACATTTACCACCCCACTACCGCTGTCAGATTAGAGCCATAAGGGAGACTAAACATCTACCACCCCACTACCACTATCAGATTAGAGCCATAAGGGAGACTAGACATCTACCACCCCACTACCACTATCAGATTAGAGCCATAAGGGAGACTAGACATCTACCACCCCACTACCACTATCAGATTAGAGTCATAAAGGAGACTAGACATCTACCACCCCACTACCGCTGTCAGATTAGAGCCATAAGGGAGACTAGACATCTACCACCCCACTACCACTATCAGATTAGAGCCATAAGGGAGACTAGACATCTACCACCCCACTACCACTATCAGATTAGAGTCATAAGGGAGACTAGACATCTACCACCCCACTATCAGATTAGAGTCATAAGGGAGACTAGACATCTACCACCCCACTACCACTATCAGATTAGAGCCATAAGGGAGACTAGACATCTACCACCCCACTACCACTATCAGATTAGAGCCATAAGGGAGACTAGACATCTACCACCCCACTACCACTATCAGATTAGAGCCATAAGGGAGGCTAGACATCTACCACCCCACTACCGCTGTCAGATTAGAGCCATAAGGGAGACTAGACATGTACCACCCCACTACCACTATCAGATTAGAGCCATAAGGGAGACTAGACATCTACCACCCCACTACCACTATCAGATTAGAGCCATAAGGGAGACTAGACATCTACCACCCCACTACCACTAACAGATTAGAGTCATAAAGGAGACTAGACATCTACCACCCCACTACCGCTGTCAGATTAGAGCCATAAGGGATACTAGACATCTACCATCCCACTACCACTATCAGATTAGAGCCATAAGGGAGACTAGACATCTACCACCCCACTACCACTATCAGATTAGAGTCATACGGGAGACTAGACATCTACCACCCCACTATCAGATTAGAGTCATAAGGGAGACTAGACATCTACCACCCCACTACCACTATCAGATTAGAGCCATAAGGGAGACTAGACATCTACCACCCCACCACCGCTGTCAGATTAAAGCCATAAGGGAGACTAGACATCTATCACCCCACTACCACTATCAGATTAGAGCCATAAGGGAGACTAGACATCTACCACCCCACTACCGCTGTCAGATTAGAGCCATAAGGGAGACTAGACATCTACCACCCCACTACCACTATCAGATTAGAGCCATAAGGGAGACTAGACATCTACCACCCCACTACCACTATCAGATTAGAGTCATAAGGGAGACTAGACATCTACCAACCCCACTATCCGATTAGAGTCATAAGGGAGACTAGACATCTACCACCCCACTACCACTATCAGATTAGAGCCATAAGGGAGACTAGACATCTACCACCCCACTACCGCTGTTTGATTACTATCAGATTAGAGCCATAAGGGAGACTAGACATCTACCACCCCACTACCACTATCAGATTAGAGCCATAAGGGAGACTAGACATCTACCACCCCACTACCACTATCAGATTAGAGCCATAAGGGAGACTAGACATCTACCACCCCACTACCACTATCAGATTAGAGCCATAAGGGAGGCTAGACATCTACCACCCCACTACCGCTGTCAGATTAGAGCCATAAGGGAGACTAGACATGTACCACCCCACTACCACTATCAGATTAGAGCCATAAGGGAGACTAGACATCTACCACCCCACTACCACTATCAGATTAGAGCCATAAGGGAGACTAGACATCTACCACCCCACTACCACTAACAGATTAGAGTCATAAAGGAGACTAGACATCTACCACCCCACTACCGCTGTCAGATTAGAGCCATAAGGGATACTAGACATCTACCACCCCACTACCACTATCAGATTAGAGCCATAAGGGAGACTAGACATCTACCACCCCACTACCACTATCAGATTAGAGTCATACGGGAGACTAGACATCTACCACCCCACTATCAGATTAGAGTCATAAGGGAGACTAGACATCTACCACCCCACTACCACTATCAGATTAGAGCCATAAGGGAGACTAGACATCTACCACCCCACCACCGCTGTCAGATTAAAGCCATAAGGGAGACTAGACATCTATCACCCCACTACCACTATCAGATTAGAGCCATAAGGGAGACTAGACATCTACCACCCCACTACCGCTGTCAGATTAGAGCCATAAGGGAGACTAGACATCTACCACCCCACTACCACTATCAGATTAGAGCCATAAGGGAGACTAGACATCTACCACCCCACTACCACTATCAGATTAGAGTCATAAGGGAGACTAGACATCTACCAACCCCACTATCCGATTAGAGTCATAAGGGAGACTAGACATCTACCACCCCACTACCACTATCAGATTAGAGCCATAAGGGAGACTAGACATCTACCACCCCACTACCGCTGTTTGATTAGAGCCATAAGGGAGACTAGACATCGACCACCCCAATACCACTATCAGATTTGAGCCATAAGGGAGACTAGACATCTACCACCCCACTACCACTATCAGATTACAGCCATAAGGGAGACAAGACATCTACCACCCCTCTACCACTAACAGATTAGAGTCATAAAGGAGACTAGACATCTACCACCCCACTACCAGATTAGAGCCATAAGGGAGGCTAGACATCTACCACCCCACTACCATTACCAGATTAGAGCCATAAGGGAGACTAGACATCTACCACCCCACTATCAGATTAGAGCCATATGGGAGACTAGACATCTACCACCCCACTACCACTACCAGATTACAGCCATAAGGGAGTCTAGACATCTACCACCCACTATCAGATTAGAGCCATAAGGGAGACTAGACATCTACCACCCCACTACCACTATCAGATTAGAGCCATAAGGGAGATTAGACATCTACCACCCCACTACCACTATCAGATTAGAGCCATAAGGGAGTCTAGACATCTACCACCCCACTATCAGATTAGAGCCATAAAGGAGACTAGACATGTACCACCCCACTACCACTATCAGATTAGAGCCATAAGGGAGACTAGACATCTACCACCCCACTAACACTATCAGATTAGAGTCATAAGGTAGACTAGACATCTACCACCCCACTACCACTATCAGATGAGAGTCATAAAGGAGACTAGACATCTACCACCCCACTATCAGATTAGAGCCATAAGGGAGACTAGACATCTACCACCCCACCACCACTATCAGATTAGAGCCATAAGGGAGACTAGACATCTACCACCCCACTACCACTATCAGATTAGAGCCATAAGGGAGACTAGACATCTACCACCCCACTATCAGATTAGAGCAATAAAGGAGACTAGACATCTACCACCCCACTACCACTATCAGATTAGAGCCATAAGGGAGACTAGACATCTACCACCCCACTATCAGATTAGAGCCATAAAGGAGACTAGACATCTACCACCCAACTATCAGATTAGAGCCATAAGGGAGTCTAGACATCTACCACCCCACTACCACTATCAGATTATAGTCATAAGGGAGACTAGACATCTACCACCCCACTATCAGATTAGAGTCATAAGGGAGAATCGAAATCTACCACCCCACTACCACTATCAGATTAGAGCCATAAGGGAGGCTAGACATCTACCACCCCACTACCGCTGTCAGATTAGAGCCATAAGGGAGACTAGACATCTACCACCCCACTACCACTATCAGATTAGAGCCATAAGGGAGACTAGACATCTACCACCCCACTACCACTATCAGATTAGAGCCATAAGGGAGACTAGACATCTACCACCCCACTACCACTAACAGATTAGAGTCATAAAGGAGACTAGACATCTACCACCCCACTACCGCTGGGAGATTAGAGCCATAAGGGAGACTAGACATCTACCACCCCACTACCACTATCAGATTAGAGCCATAAGGGAGACTAGACATCTACCACCCCACTACCACTATCAGATTAGAGTCATAAGGGAGACTAGACATCTACCACCCCACTATCAGATTAGAGTCATAAGGGAGACTAGACATCTACCACCCCACTACCACTATCAGATTAGAGCCATAAGGGACACTAGACATCTACCACACCACTACCGCTGTTAGATTAGAGCCATAAGGGAGACTAGACATCTACCACCCCACTACCACTATCAGATTAGAGCCATAAGGGAGACTAGACATCTACCGCCCCACTACCACTATCAGATTAGAGCCATAAGGGAGACTAGACATTTACCACCCCACTACCGCTGTCAGATTAGAGCCATAAGGGAGACTAAACATCTACCACCCCACTACCACTATCAGATTAGAGCCATAAGGGAGACTAGACATCTACCACCCCACTACCACTATCAGATTAGAGCCATAAGGGAGACTAGACATCTACCACCCCACTACCACTAACAGATTAGAGTCATAAAGGAGACTAAACATCTACCACCCCACTACCGCTGTCAGATTAGAGCCATAAGGGAGACTAGACATCTACCACCCCACTACCACTATCAGATTAGAGCCATAAGGGAGACTAGACATCTACCACCCCACTACCACTATCAGATTAGAGTCATAAGGGAGACTAGACATCTACCACCCCACTATCAGATTAGAGTCATAAGGGAGACTAGACATCTACCACCCCACTACCACTATCAGATTAGAGCCATAAGGGAGACTAGGCATCTACCACCCCACTACCACTATCAGATTAGAGCCATAAAGGAGACTAGACATCTACCACCCCACTACCACTATCAGATTAGAGTCATAAAGGAGGCTAGACATCTACCACCCCACTACCGCTGTCAGATTAGAGTCATAAGGGAGACTAGACATCTACCACCCCACTATCAGATTAGAGTCATAAGGGAGACTAGACATCTACCACCCCACTACCACTATCAGATTAGAGCCATAAGGGAGACTAGACATCTACCACCCCACTACCACTATCAGATTAGAGCCATAAGGGAGACTAGACATCTACCACCGTACCACCATCCTTCCTTTACCACTTGGGGGATGCATTTGCCTTGAGTGTCCATCAACTCTTCGATTGTAGCCTGTGTTGTTGCACACTCTTACACCATGATTAGTGCTATCGGGATCCTTGTCATGTCCCTACCCTGAACCCTAACCCCTAACCTTAACCATTTTAAATGTCAACTTCAATGGGGTAATGTCAGAGTGCCAATTTACAATGTATCCTACCATTTCTAACGATTTGTGTACCAGTTATGATTTTCATATATGCATTATGTAACCAGCCTCAAACTGAATCTGAAAGTGGCCTTTAGTGATAATGAGAAACGGACACAAAAGTTAACTTCCTGACAGTTCTGCCACTTTCTTTATTCTCTATATACCTTTTCTTATTCAATTATCTCATTTGAAATATTTAGTTATTAATTCATTTCAATCGATTGATAACTAATTACAACAAAATATTTAATACACATACAAGTGCACACATGAACTTACACAACACAAGTGCACTTTACCTATAGTATATTTCCTCATTCCCAAAATATAAACACTTTTAGATCAAGATAAACAACTGACATGTCTGAATATTGCTACACATGTAGAAAACGGATAAACATTACATTCAGCTTCAAAACAGTTTTGCCACCATGAAATTGTCACTCTCTCTTGCACCTGCATTACGTGCACTAAAGTCCGTTGACACAGGCAGCGTGCGCGCCGCCATTTTACCACAAAACCAATAACATGTAAAACTAACTCAGACACTTCAAATACATTTATTCTTTATGAAATGACTTCCAGGAAATCATGTACATTTACTCAGAAAAACCCGAAGTCTCTATGTGACTTGTGAAAAATATATATATATTTTTTTTTACCACAGCTAGCATAAAGCTAACATTCACTTTCATTCATTCTCAATCACGTTCTTCAGTCACTCAGTTTTAAACAAAAATAACACCTCAAAGCTTTTCCCAAACGTTATGACGTTCTTTCGATATTAGAAAGTTTAAACATGCTGTTACATACATGTAACATTCGTGATAAAGATACATTTACACAACATGTCTAATCTTCCCAGTTCTGGCACTATCTTCATTCTGAGGAATTGTGTGCGCGCTTGGCCAGTACTTGTTGCTTCCCCCACTACCATAGTGCAACAGCGCCATCTACTGGAATTATGGACTAACTAATGCTAAAGCGTGTAGAAAATAAGAGTTAGATTGATAAAACGAATAAATTGGTTTAAAAATAATTATTGGTTTAAAAATAATAAAGTGCTATCTATTTTTTGTGACTTTGTGACTTTGTTTTTCAACCCATTAAACGTACAAAGTCAGCAGTGACTTCAACAACAAACACTGATGTGTGTGCTATCACAGCATAATTTGTAGCCGGACACTTTTCATACATTTCTTCAAGTGTGATAAGGCAGTGCAAGCATGTGGTCGTGCACGTGTTGGCAAAGAGAGAGTTCAAAGTTGTAGTTGACTAACCAAATGGAATCCTTCGGCTAATGTAGCCGCTACATAGTTTCTAAATAGGTCTACTTTAACTTGGGGTATCTCATTTAGGGCTACTTTTATGTTAGGCTACTTCAGGGATCAGTATCTTTGATGGGGGTCGGGGCCACAGAAAAACAGAAATCAGCATACCCACAGCTAATTTCCTGCAATTTTACACATTTTGCCATAGGGTGGAGGCAAATGTTTGCCGTTTTTAATATGATAACTGATGATCAATGGGCCCCACCCCAGTCAGTAATTTGATCGTGTTTAACACAGATTTAGATTGCTGGATGCTAGACTCATTTACCAATCTAAAAACAATTTGCTGCCATGGGCTAATTTAGTGACTGCTGATGCACAACCACATTTCGAAATTGCAACTGGTGTATTATTCTAACCCTCAACATTATGTTGAGTTTAAAAATATATATATATATATATATATATATATATATTTTTTTTTTTAAGGTTTTGTCAAATTGGCCGCCTGTTGCCCATCCCTGATGACTTAATCCTATAAATTGATTTCATGTTTGATAGTATTGTAACTACGACGCGTGGACATTAGGAAAACGGCTAGGCAGGCAGCATTTGTCAACCAGATAGGGCTAACATAATTAATTTCCCCCAATGTAGCCTGGGGTCCAGTGTTTGGGTAGGTAGGCTATGCCAAGGCTATGTATGTACATTGCTTTATGTTTCTTTAACAAAAAAAATAACGATTCACCCAAACAAAAGAGAATAATATTTTGTTGAAGAGAGGACAGCCATCCTTGCAGACGAGAGTAATCCATTTTCAATTGAGAAGAATACGATTGTTATAATTGTTTTCAAGAAATCAATGTAGTAAAATTGGATACACTTTTATCTTGTAGCTGTCTGTTCCATCTCAACAGAGAGTGACAGAGAGCGAAAGAGAGCGAGAGAGGTGCCCCTACAATCTAACTTTGTATTCAACACAATTATTGTTATTCAATTATCCGTTCTGACCCATTATTATTATTATTATTATTATTATTATAACATACTGACTCCTGCTTTTAAACTTGAACGCCTGGCGGAGTGATAGTGACAGACTTTGTCATTTTATTCAGAATCATTAAATAGCAATAGCCTCGTCCGCTTGCCGAGGCGTGCTCCTCTCGTCTCCTCTCCTCTCGCACCCACCATAGCTCACTCAGCGTACTGCTGACATTGGCAGCCGCAGGGAGCATACAGTCCGGGGTGGGTAGGCATTGAGTGACAATCCGCGGTGAGGTGTGCAGTGGACGCAGGGGGGGGGGGGGGGGCTTGCCCGGTCTGCCCTATATGGTTGTGGAATTAGCTCCATGCTAATATCGGCAGGAGAGCTACAGCATCGCGTTTCTGTCTAGTTTACTGCATCTCCAGTCAGTGGTGGCTATCCGAGTCTAAACAGGCTCCTTCACAGCCATGGCTGAGGGCGGAGAAGGAGAAGATGACATCCAGTTCTTACGAACTGTAAGTAGATATATTATTTGCTTACTTTTTATGCATAACCAAAGCGTTTTAGGGGGGGGGGTGTCTTGAAAGGCAACGTTCTTGGATATGGCTTTAAACGGCAACAACTGGTGTCAATGCTGGATAGAGAGTCTATCATTTGCTTGAATACCTGGACTAATGCAAAATCAGGATAAAAAAACTGCTCTGACTTAAAATGTAATAAAAATAGGTGCAGTTTTATTTTGGGTGTTTTATATAATTCATGAGATTCTGCCCTTGTTGGGAAGTTGACCTAGGTGTATGGTGCACGCTATGGGCTACTGTGCAGTGAGCGAGTGGCATATTGGCTCTCAGAGCACCTGTCGCCAGAGCTCGAGGCACATTGGAATTTAAATGAAAGTCCCAGCTGCAGGTGCAATGGCACATTTAAATTAGGCCTACATAATTGTAAAAAATAATAAATACATAAAATGCTGTGATTTTTTGCATAATCATTCTAATATAATTGAGTTTGGAGTATGGTTGTCTTGTCAGATCTGTTAGCCTCTATAATGACAATTATGTATCCGACTAAACTTAAAGAACATAAGGTTTCTTGGATTTTCCTCGGGCTTTCTGTCCGTGTGTGGGTTGTAGTCGCTTGGGAATAGGCTACTGTTGATTTAATCATCAAACTTAAAGCTAAAACTATTTTAACCTCTGTGCTTTGCTTTGACACAGGGAGAGGCGTTTTAATAAGTTCTGTTCACAAGTAAGATAACCCCAAGCAAGGCTCTGCTATTTTAGAGCTATTTTAGTGGTTCGATGAAGATTACTTACACTATGCTACATAGGGTACATGTGGGGCTACAAGGCATTTATCTTTGTAAACGATATGATGTACAGTATGTATGTTGGCCTGGTGTGAATAACCATCCATCACAGTTGGTTCATCATTGACATATAGGCTAGTCCTGACTTATCTCTTGGAGTGTGATATTTTGTGATACCTTAGACACGCTGTGCTGATAAACTGTCCAGCGTCATACAATAGAGGATAACCTACTTCCATAGAGTTAGAAAGGTCACCAGAGCAAACTTTGAGTTTGATGGTTGATCCATAACCAGAGTAGAGAAGACAGATGTGTAGTTGATCCATCCACACGGTACGTTACGATAGAGAGAAGACCTAGAGGTGGCTGTTTGACAGGTCACAGGTCGGTCACCAGTATTTAACGGCCTACAGTGTTCAACAGGCCTGTGATATGCTGATCCTGATGGCTCTCAGATTCCCCAGACACTCACACCACTCAATGGCATCCTGATTATCTAGCGAAAACAGCCATATTCCATAGGGGTTCACCGGCCCCAAGTACACATAACATCAATAGTCTAATCAGGCTGTCATGAGAGATTATCGGTAGTCAGTCGATACACAAACACGCTCCTTAGCATTAATTAAAGCACTGATTGTAAATGTGTTAGGATCTGATTTATATGTAATTCATTGACGTTCATAATTGGATAACTAAGTATAACTTAATTTCTGCTCGTCAGAAGAGATGTTATAGATGATTCAACAGCTGTTCCACAATAAGTCATTTTTTCAGTTTGTGCACAGCAGTATCCGTTTATTTAATTTTTGCTCGCCTGAGTTAGAATACCTCATGATACTATTTACCAAGAGAGTTTTCATCTATATTTTTTGTAGCTGTCTTATTACCACTACAAACCGATGCCGGCACTAGGACCGCACTCAACAAGCTGTATAGGGCCATAAGCAAACAAGAAAATGCATATTCAGTATCTTGTAGTCAGTGATTTTAATGCAGGGAAAATTAAATCAGTTTTCCGTCATTTTTACCAGCATGTCACGTGTGAAACTAGAGGCGAAAATACTCTAGATTACCTTTACTCCACACGCAGACAAGCGTACAAAGCTCTCCCTCACCCTCTTTTTTTGCAAATCAGACCATAACTCTCTTGCTTACAAGCAAAAACTCAAACAGGAAGTACCAGTGACACACTCAATACAGAAGTGGTCCGATAAAGCGGATGCTAAGCAACAGGACTGTTTCGCTAGTACAGACTGGAATATGTTCTGGGATTCATCACATTGAGTTTACCACATCAGTCACCGACTTCATTAAGAAGTGCATCGACGACTTTGTCCCCACAGTGACCATACGTACCCCAACCAGAAACCATGGACGACTTTGTCCCCACAGTGACCATACGTATATACCCCAACCAGAAACCATGGACGACTTCGTCCCCACAGTGACCATACGTACATTCCCCAACCAGAAACCATGGACGACTTCGTCCCCACAGTGACCATACGTATATACCCCAACCAGAAACCATGGACGACTTCGTCCCCACAGTGACCATACGTACCCCAACCAGAAACCATGGACGACTTCGTCCCCACAGTGACCATACGTACATACTAGAGGTCGACCGATTATGATTTTTCAATGCCGATACCGATACCGATTATTGGAGGACAAAAAAAGCCGATACCGATTAATCGGCCGATTAATAAAAAATAAAAAAATCTTTAAAATATATATATATATATATCATACACACACACACACATTTTTGTAATAATGACAATTGCAACAATACTGAATGAACAATGAACACTTTTATTTTAACTTAATATAATACATAAATACACACACGCACACAGCTCTGAAGTGACAATGATACTGAAGAGTCTGCTTAGGAGACAAATACTCTCAACTGTTTGAATAAAAATAGAGTTTAAGTTACCTGTGATGAATGTTGAAAACAAAAACTTTAATTTCTATATGCAGGAAATCCTATTTTTAATAATGGGCATGGTAAGAATTGACAACCAAAGTGACACCTATCAAAATCTGAAAAGCGGTTCCTTCATTTATTCCATTGGATATTTTTAGATTCACATAAAATAAGGTCTGTATTTCGTGTAGGCTTACATCACCGTGCCAATTTTATAACTGTGTAGATATCCATAGGACAAGGTAACTCTGATCAATATTGGCTAAATATAAGCGAAGATAAAAAAAAATTGTAGAGTGGATTTATGAAAATATGTTGACAAACATTACCTTATCCTAGTGAGATTTACACGGGTATCAAAACGTCGAGGCGGTTTAAGCCTGCACGAAACACAGATCAAGTAGATCAAGACATTCTCTATGGAAGACATGAACGGTAAAATAACGAAGGAACCCCTTTCAAATTCAGCCGCAAGTTATTACAGGAATTATAACGCGTCGACTATTTCTCTCTAAACCATATACCTTTGACTAATCCGGAAACTATCACCTCGAAAACAAAACGTTTATTCCGTTCCGTATTTTATCTAACGGGTGGCATCCATGAGTCTAAATATTCCTGTTACATTGCCCAACCTTCAATGTTGTCATAATTACGTAAAGTTCTGGCAAATTAGTTCGCAAAGAGCCAGGCGGCCCAAACTGTTGCATATACCCTGACTCTGCGTGCAATGAACGCAAGAGAAATGACACAATTTCACCTGGTTAATATTGCCTGCTAACCTGGATTTCTTTTAGCTAAATATGCAGGTTTAAAAATATATACTTGTGTATTGATTTTAAGAAAGGCATTGATGTTTATGGTTAAGTACACATTGGAGCAATGACAGTCATTGATTGATTGTTTTTTATAAGATAAGTTTAATGCTAGCTAGCAACTTACCTTAGCTTACTGCATTCGCTAACAGGCAGGCTCCTCGTGGAGTGCAATGTAATCAATGCAAGATTGGATCCCCCGAGCTGACAAGGTAAAAAATCTGTCGTTCTGCCCCTTAACGAGGCAGAACGTTCCTAGGCCGCCATTGAAAATAAGAATGTGTTCTTAACTGACTTGCCTAGTTAAATAAAGATTAAATAAAGGTGTAAAAGAAAAGAAACGGCAAATCGGCGCCCAAAAATACCGATTTCCGATTGTTATGAAAACTTGAAATCGGCCCCGATGAATCGGCCATTCCGATTAATCGGTCGACCTCTAGTACATACCCCAACCAGAAACCATGGATTACAGACAACATTCATACTGAGCTAAAGGCTAGAGCTGCCCAATCTGGATGCTTTTAAGAAGGATTTCTACGACCTCCGACAAGCCATCAAACAGGCAAAACATCAATACAAGACTAAGATCGAATCCTACTACGTCAGCTCTGACACTCGACAGATGTGGCAAGGCTTGCAAACTATCATAGATTACAAAGGGAAACCCAGCCGTGAGCTGCCCAGCAACATAAGCCTACCAGACGAGCTAAAGGCCTTCAATTCTTGCTTCTAGGCAAACAACACTGAACCATGCATGAGAACACCAGCTGTTCCTGGACGACTGTGTGATCTTGCTCTCCGTAGCCGATGTGAGTAAGACCTTTAAAAAGGGTCATATTCACAAGGCCGCGGGGCAAGACAGAATACCAGGACGCATACTCAGAGCATGCGCTGACCAGCTGGCAAGTGTCTCCACTGACATTTATACCCTATCCCTGACCCGGTCTGTAATACCAACTTGTTTCAAGCAGACCACCATAGTTCCTGTGCCCAAGAACGCCAAGGTAAATAATGCTGTTCATTGACTAAGGCTCAGCATTCAACACCATAGTCCCCTCCAAGCTTATTACCAAGCTCAGGACCCTGGAACTGAACAATTCCCTCTGCAACTGAATCCTGGACTTCCTAATGGGCCACCCCCAGGTAGTGAGCCTCAACACGGGGCCCCTCAGGGATGTGTGCTTAGTCCCCTTCTGTACTCTCTGTTCACCCATGACTGTGTGGCTGCGCACGACTCCAACACTATCATTAAGTTTGCTTACAACACAACGTTGGTAAGATTGATCCCCGACGGCGATGAGGCAGCCTATAGGGAGGAGGTCAGAGACCTGGCAGCAAAATCCTTCTGGGGATTTTGACTAATTGATATAGTCTTCCGCGTCTACAGTGTCTCATGGGGGACAAACATTAACCAAACACGGCATCGGACTGGAAACATACCTCCGAGACTGAAATCTCATTTTCTAATGAGCAACAGAAAAACAGAATGTGCCAATCGGCGTGTTCAGTGGCTCTTTAAGTTGGCCTGAACAGAGACTTTTCTGCAGTAGTGGCAGCGGTTGAGTTGATGTATAAGCTAGCCTAGGCCTTATTATTGATCTGATAGAGAATTCAGGTCGATGGTTACAGATGTAGGATCTTAATTTATGCCAGTTTGCTACAGCAGGAAAATATTCCTGCAGCAACAGGAAATGTGAATTATTATTTTGATTATAATTACTGTAGATTTTTGTAGGGTTTGATCAACAAAAATTGTTAGGGCAAATCAAATCTTATCTTTTTTAATGGTTATTACAAACTTTAGGAGCCTTTTTAAACCTTGAAAACACTACAAGTTTGCCTTTCCTGCTGTGCATTAAAATTCTCAGCAAAAAAAATAGTGATCAAATTAGAAAACAACATGATGAAAGAATTTGAAGCAGTTGTATGAAATTGGAATTGTTTTTCAAAATCTCAGTTCCAAAGTGTGATTGCGAAGTCAGAAATTCAAAGGCTTGGATCTATATGTTGTAGTCCAGTGTTATTAAAGAACCGTTGTAGTTAGAAGGAGTTTTCAAAACTTTGCGGCTGTGATGTCATACTTGTCATTAACTCAAGAGGTGATATGCAGAACTGTGTAGGTAGTCAACCCTTTTAAATCCAGGTAAGGTGCTTCCCCAGACCCTAGACTTGTCCCATTCCCCCATGCAGCAGCAGTAGCAGTAGCAGCAGCAGTAGCAGTAGCAGCAGCAGTAGCAGTAGCAGCAGCAGCAGCAGCAGCAGTAGCAGTAGTAGTAGCAGTAGCAGTAGCAGTAGCAGCAGCAGTAGCAGCAGCAGCAGCAGCAGCAGTAGCAGTAGCAGCAGCAGTAGTAGCAGCAGCAGCAGCAGCAGTAGCAGCAGCAGCAGCAGCAGCAACAGCAGCAGCAGCAGCAGTAGCAGCAGTAGCAGCAGCAGTAGCAGCAGCAGTAGCAGTAGCAGCAGAAGCAGCAGCAGCAGCAGTAGCAGCAGCAGTAGCAGTAGCAGCAGTAGCAGCAGCAGTAGTAGCAGTAGCAGCAGCAGTAGCAGCAGCAGCAGCAGTAGCAGCAGCAGTAGCAGCAGTAGTAGCAGTAGCAGTAGTAGCAGCAGCAGTAGCAGCAGAAGCAGCAGCAGTAGCAGCAGCAGCAGCAGTAGCAGCAGTAGTAGCAGTAGCAGTAGTAGCAGCAGCAGTAGCAGCAGCAGCAGCAGCAGCAGCAGCAGTAGCAGTAGCAGTAGCAGCAGCAGAGTGCTTATTTGGAGTTGATGCTGTTCTGGAAGCCTTCTGCATTCCAAAGGAGAACTTAAATTTAGCCTCTTAAAAGCTGATGCTTCCTCAGCCCATGCAAACACGCTGTACATGCGTTCCCTGCTTGCTGGCTCCTGCCCACACCACACCACACTACACCATGGGTCATTGCGTCAGCTGGGCAGCTAGCACAAGACCAGCGGCATTTTAGCACCATTTTTTATAGGGATGAGCTAGTATTTCGAAGTCAACAGCTTGCTACCACAGAATTTGAGACGGTATAAAGATATAGTCAAGTTGGGGACAGAATAAGAAGAGGATATGTGTAGGAGCAAGACGAGGAATTCTGTTGTTTGATTCCATTGTTGTATGTTGGTGATTCACTTTTTAGGTTGTATAGAGTGTATACAAAACAAATGTGCAAATATCCACTGGGTTTTTCACCAAATGCACAGTTCTGCTAAATGTTGCCCAGTGTTTCAAATCAAATCAAATTGTATTGGTCACATACACATGGTTAGCAGATGTTATTGCGAGTGTAGCTGCTAACCACCCAGAGGTGGGTGGTTAGCAGTGGCACATAATCCCAGAGGTGGGTGGTTAGTAGTGGCACCTAATCCCAGAGGTGGGTGGTTAGCAGTGCCACCTATCCCAGAGATGGGTGGTTAGCAGTGGCACCTATCTCAGAGATGGGTGGTTAGCAGTGGCACCTAATCCCAGAGGTGGTTGGTTAGCAGTGTCACCTATCCCAGAGGTGGGTGGTTAGCAGTGCCACCTGTCCCAGAGGTGGTTGGTTAGCAGTGTCACCTATCCCAGAGGTGGGTGGTTAGCAGTGCCACCTGTCCCAGAGGTGGTTGGTTAGCAGTGCCACCTGTCCCAATTAAAATACTATTGTTCGACTCCCCTCTACAGAGCTCCTTCATCCTGTTGTCTCTGGAAAGGAAATTAGAGGATTTAAACTGCTGGTCTGGAGCCAGGTGGGTCTGGGCCAGGTGCATGCGTGCCTCTGTGGTGCTGATGGTCCATGCTCAGGGTTGGGAAGAATTATAAGTGGGTCCTTAGGGCCAGTTTCCTGGACCCAGATTGAAGCTCATGCTTCCATGATTTGTGTCACGCCTGCTCCCGCTCTCCCTCCCTGGAACTCGAAGGCGCCAGGCTCCCCGGCATTACGCACACCTGCCACCATTATTACGCACACCTGCTCCCCTTGATTCATTGCACTCACCTGGACTCAATTACCTGTGTTTTTTTCCTCCCCTATATCTTCCTATTCCCTAGCTCTGTTCCCCGCTTCAGGATTAATGTTTGTTTGTCATTTTTGTTACCTGGTTCTGATGACGGTTCCTGTACTGTTCAGCGTTTATTCCACATTAAATGTTCAACTCCCCGTACCTGCTTCTCTTCTCCAGCGTCGGTCCTTTGTGCTGTAACCAACCTTTGTATCTGCACTGTTCTTCAAGTAAATGTGTTTGTGTAAACTTTTCTGTTGAAATTGTTAATAGTTGTCATTGTGCATAGAGTTGTATGGTTACAATCATTGGTATTTGTTTGACATACATTTTAAAGTCTCAGCATCACTCTCTTACTGTGTAATTTCCCAAGCCCAGTTCAGAATATCCATTGAGAGTTATTTTTAGTCATCTGGTTCTGGAAATTTACCCTTAAAGTTTGGGATAAACCATTGTTGTGTGTATGGGGCCAGGTGTACCTGTGTTATTGCAGACAGGTGTTGACCCATGCCCAGGTGTACCTGTGTTATTGCAGACATGTCATTCCCAGGTGTACCTGTGTTATTGCAGACATGTCATGCCCAGGTGTACCTGTGTTATTTCAGTCAGGTGTTGATCCATGCCCAGGTGTAACTGTGTTATTACAGACAGGTGTTGATCCATGCCCAGGTGTAACTGTGTTATTGCAGACAGGTCATGCCCAGGTGTATCTGTGTTATTGCAGACAGGTGTTGACCCATGCCCAGGTGTAACTGTGTTATTACAGACAGGTGTTGACCCATGCCCAGGTGTAACTGTGTTATTGCAGACAGGTCATGCCCAGGTGTATCTGTGTTATTGCAGACAGGTGTTGACCCATGCCCAGGTGTAACTGTGTTATTACAGCCAGGTGTTGATCCATGCCCAGGTGTAACTGTGTTATTGCAGACAGGTGTTGATCCATGCCCAGGTGTAACTGTGTTATTGCAGACAGGTGTTGACCCATGCCCAGGTGTAACTGTGTTATTACAGCCAGGTGTTGATCCATGCCCAGGTGTATCTGTGTTATTACAGACAGGTGTTGATCCATGCCCAGGTGTAACTGTGTTATTGCAGACAGGTGTTGACCCATGCCCAGGTGTAACTGTGTTATTACAGCCAGGTGTTGATCCATGCCCAGGTGTATCTGTGTTATTACAGACAGGTGTTGATCCATGCCCAGGTGTAACTGTGTTATTACAGACAGGTCATGCCCTTGGTGTAACCGTGTTATTACAGTCAGGTGTTGATCCATGCCCAGGTGTATCTGTGTTATTGCAGACAGGTGTTGATCCATGCCCAGGTGTATCTGTGTTATTACAGACAGGTGTTGATCCATGCCCAGGTGTAACTGTGTTATTGTAGACAGGTGTTGATCCATGCCCAGGTGTAACTGTGTTATTACAGTCAGGTGTTGATCCATGCCCAGGTGTATCTGTGTTATTGCAGTCAGGTGTTGATCCATGCCCAGGTGTACCTGTGTTATTACAGTCAGGTGTTGATCCATGCCCAGGTGTATCTGTGTTATTGCAGTCAGGTGTTGATCCATGCCCAGGTGTACCTGTGTTATTACAGACAGGTCATGCCCAGGTGTAACTGTGTTATTTCAGACAGGTGTTGATCCATGCCCAGGTGTATCTGTGTTATTACAGACAGGTGTTGATCCATGCCCAGGTGTACCTGTGTTATTACAGACAGGTGTTGATCCATGCCCAGGTGTATCTGTGTTATTGCAGACAGGTCATGCCCAGGTGTACCTGTGTTATTGCAGACAGGTCATGCCCAGGTGTAAGTGGTCCCGTGTGGCTCAGTTGGTAGAGCATGGCGCTTGCAACGCCAGGGTTGTGGGTTCATTCCCCACGGGGGGACCAGGATGAATATGTATGAACTTTCCAATTTGTAAGTCGCTCTGGATAAGAGCGTCTGCTAAATGACTTAAATGTAAATGTAAATGTAAATGTAACTGTGTTATTGCAGACAGGTCATGCCCAGGTGTAACTGTGTTATTGCAGACAGGTCATGCCCAGGTGTAACTGTGTTATTGCAGACAGGTCATGCCCAGGTGTAACTGTGTTATTGCAGACAGGTCATGCCCAGGTGTAACTGTGTTATTGCAGACCATGCCCAGGTGTAACTGTGTTATTGCAGACAGGTCATGCCCAGGTGTAACTGTGTTATTGCAGACAGGTGTTGACCCATGCCCAGGTGTCGTGTCTCAGTTTTTGACCTGTAGCCCCAGAATATCCAGGCTTCCTTCATAACTTGATCCAGATTGGATGAAAAGTGACTTCCTGAGTATTCATTGATCAGGCTCTCATCATGGCATTGGTGCGATGTGGGTTTTGGCTACGCAGTCCTCTAGGGACTCATCACTGCTGAAGGAAAGGATGACTGTCTGCTTCTCTCTTTCCTAATACTTACCTAACTCATTTTAGGTTGGCAGTGTTTCCCTTATACGCTTACTTAGGGTGGGATGGGATCACAAACTCCTGCTTATCTCTGTTGCAACCTGCCTGAAAGACTTTACCTTTGGTTAGATTTAAAATGTTTTATGCATCTCACTGCTTGAGGCGTCACTACAGACACCCTGGTTCGATTTCAGGCTGTATCACAACCGGCCGTGATTGGGAGTCCCATAGGGCGGCGCACAATTGGCCCAGCGTCGTCTGGGTTTGGCCGGTGTAGGCCGTCATTGTAAATAAGATTTTGTTCTTAACTGACTAAAGGTTAAATAAAATGAAAAAAATAAATGTTTTATAGCTGATCTATAACTAGGAACTAGACTGCTATTTTAACTTTTTGTAGTCTTGTTGTTATTTTTGGAGTAATGAGCTCTTTCTTCATCTCTGTCTGTCTTTTCATTCTCAAATTCCCCTAAGAAGATCGATTTGTATTTGGCATTATGGTTATAAGTCTGATCGCATCACAATGCCTGCTGCTAGACAGAGAGTTCTCGTCTTGAATTAGCAACATTTCCACAGTAGGTACAATGGCGTGAGCCGTGAAGTAACTCTCAAGCCAAATAATTGCCTTCATTAATCAATGGAGAGGAGTGAAATAGGATCTGTACTGCTGAGATTTGGACCTGGGGACGATAGCAGCTTCATTACCATTTAAATGCTGCTGCTGACGCTCCTTTCACGCATATCTTTTAAATTCTAAAACTTTCATTGTTTCCTTTACTTTAGCGTTGTATTATTCTCGTTGTTTAATGAACACTGAATATTTGGAGAGGAATATGTATAGTTTGGAACAAGCATTGGATCACTTATAAGTAACTGTTTGACATAGTTAGCCTAAATCTAGCCAATACATTGTTAGTCAAGTTTGTGGCATTAATGAAGAACAGGAATATTATTGGCAGAAAACCCCTGTTGGTTCGCATCTCGTCTCAGGTCTCAACAGCAGAAAAACCCTTTTGGTTCACGTCTCGTCTCAGGTCTCAACAGCAGAAAAACCCTTTTGGTTCACGTCTCGTCTCAGGTCTCAACAGCAGAAAACCCCTGTTGGTTCGCGTCTCGTCTCAGATCTCAACAGCAGAAAACCCCTGTTGGTCCGTGTCTCGTCTCAGATCTCAACAGCAGAAAACCCCTGTTGGTCCGTGTCTCGTCTCAGATCTCAACAGCAGAAAACCCCTGTTGGTTCGCGTCTCGTCTCAGATCTCAACAGCAGAAAAACCCTGTTGGTTCGCGTCTCGTCTCAGATCTCAACAGCAGAAAACCCCTGTTGGTTCGCGTCTCGTCTCAGATCTCAACAGCAGAAAAACCCTGTTGGTTCGCGTCTCGTCTCAGGTCTCAACAGCAGAAAACCCCTGTTGGTTCGTGTCTCGTCTCAGATCTCAACAGCAGAAAAACCCTGTTGGTTCGCGTCTCGTCTCAGATCTCAACAGCAGAAAACCCCTGTTGGTCCGTGTCTCGTCTCAGATCTCAACAGCAGAAAACCCCTGTTGGTCCGTGTCTCGTCTCAGATCTCAACAGCAGAAATCCCCTGTTGGTTCGCGTCTCGTCTCAGATCTCAACAGCAGAAAACCCCTGTTGGTTCGCGTCTCGTCTCAGATCTCAACAGCAGAAAACCCCTGTTGGTTCGCGTCTCGTCTCAGATCTCAACAGCAGAAAAACCCTGTTGGTTCGCGTCTCGTCTCAGGTCTCAACAGCAGAAAACCCCTGTTGGTTCGTGTCTCGTCTCAGATCTCAACAGCAGAAAAACCCTGTTGGTTCGCGTCTCGTCTCAGGTCTCAACAGCAGAAAACCCCTGTTGGTTCGTGTCTCGCCTCAGGTCTCAACAGTAAGAAAAACAACATTTCCAAAGCTCACCCTTCAGTGACATTGACTTGCAGCCTCCTTGGAACAACATTTCAGAGTTGATAGATGTGAAAACGTCGCTCTGGATAAGAGCGTCTGCTAAATGACTTAAATGTAAATGTAAATGTAAAACAATCTCTATCCCTCTATGCAAGTTCTACTTGTTACAAAATGTTATATTTAAGCAGACACTCCTATCCAGAGCAACTTACAGGAGCAATTATAGTTAAGTCCTTTGCTCAAAGGCACATGGACAGATTTTTCACCTAGTCGGCTTGGGGATTCGAACCAGCAACCTCTCAGTTACTGACCCAACGCCCTTAACAGCTAGGATACCTGCCACAACATGAATGATATTGTGAAAATCTTTTACCTACTGTCACATCTATTATCTTGCCGATGCAGTTCGATCCATAACTGTTTTATCATATTAGAGCCATTATTAAGTCTTGTCAGACATCTATTACCAAAGATGTGCTCCTCCACCTGTTCAATGTACTTGATCAGGTCAGTTCAATTCAAATCAAAGTTTATTTGTTGTATACACATTTTAGCAGATGTTAAAGCAGGTGCATCAAAATGCTTGTTTCCAGCTCCTGCAGGGCAGTAGGTGCCTAAAAGTACAATACTAATGTCAAACGAATCTATCATATCAGACACTTAATCAAATTAGTTAGTTAACTGCAAAGACTTGGACAGTGGATCATGTTCCGATTGAAGTCTTGATTAAATATGGACATAGTCCTAGGGTGTATCCATATCGAAAAGGGGCTTTGGTGGTGGGCGTGGCAGGGGGCGTGGTTGGCCAGTCAGCACAGCTGAATTTTAGAGTACATTTTACAGACCCCCATCTTGGCGGTGTAGAGACATTTTTGCAGTTTTAAGTCAATTTCCTGCGATTCTACATATTCTGCCGTGGAGCTGAGAGAAAATTTTGTTATTTTTCAATCGAATTTCCTGCAATTTTAGCATTTTGCCATGGCTAATGCTGTGTTCTTTTGCTCAAACATAATAACAAAATCTATACTGCTAAATTCATTGTTTAAAAATATATATATATTCTCCCTGACTGTCTAGATTTTATTTTCATTCAAGCTTTATTTATACAGCACATTTCAGACATGAATGCAACGCAATGCGCTTCACAGGGGGGGAAAAACGCTGAAAATAAAAACTGAAATATTTTGGGGATTGTTAATTCTCAAAGATTATATTATAGAAGATGATATAGATCCATTATCTTTTCTACATAGTTTATATCTGGTTTTAGTCGTTTAAGTTTACAGAAATTGTTTATGTGTCCAGAAAAAGATATATTTTTACACTGTTTGGATTTAAGTGACCCGAAAAACGCTTTGGCGGTCCGTCCAAGGATTTCAATGGCAGAAAAATCGCTGAGTCCTGCTCTGGTCAGTAGTCTGTGAGTTTACACCTTATTGTAAAATGGTCAGAATCTGTGAGCATTATAGTAAGATGGAAAGCCTGAAATGGCTGACCAAAGTACCTGATCTCTCTTTATCTGCCACCCATCGCCACTCTCTCTTTGCCTTTCTCTCTCTGTATCTCTCTCTATCACTCTCTCTCTCTCTGTGTATCGTCCCCTCTCTCTCTTTCTCTCTCTATCTCTCTATCTCTCTCTTTATCACTCTCTCTTTGCCTTTCTCTCTCTGTATCTCTCTGTATCTCTCTGTATCTCTCTGTATCTCTCTCTCTCTCTCTCTCTCTCTCTCTCTCTCTCTCTCTCTCTCTCTCTCTCTCTCTCTCTCTCTCTCTCTCTCTCTCTACCTCCCTTTCTCATTCCACCCCCCTCATCACTCCCTTTATGCCTGACAGACGTCTAGGTAGGTGGCATACAGTCACTCCAGCCCCCAGCCGTCCACCAGATGTGACCCTGGCCGAGGGCCCATCCCAAATGGCACCCTATTCTCTATATACAGGGCTCTGGTCTAAAGTAGAGCACTACATAGGGAATAGGGTGCCATGGGGCTCTGGTCTAAAGTTGTGCACTACATAGGGAATAGGGTGCCATAGGGGTCTGGTCAAAAGTAGTGCACTATATAGGGAATAGGGTGCAATTTGGGATGCATCCCGGGGCTTTCATCCCTCAGTGCAGACTCAGACCAACTGTTCAGCCTTGCATGCATGGCAGCTTATTTTATTTTGTTAGCAATTTATGTTATTCTTCAATAACACAAACTCCTAAGCAAATCAGGGGAAGAAAAATAGGTTTATTTGAGAAGGACAAATCAAGATGTTATGCTGGGAGGTAGATGTTCAGTCTCCCCTGTCCTCAAGCTTTTCTCCACCGAACAAAGGAACAGGATGCCATTTATAACCCCCCACCCTAGCCTGAGATTGACCAATCAGAAGTCCTTGCAGTACGACTGGACTAATGGCCAAATAACAAGTATCCTGCTCCAGACTCAATGTTCAGGAGTGACATTACATAGATTCTGAACAGCTGTTGAACTGAAGACCAACTATTTACATTGACAATTCCCTATTGACCATTAGTAATATATTTAGTTTAGTACTCTCGTCCTCTCATCCTCTGCGTTGTGTATTTATCTTCAAAATATTCTTATAATTTGGAGCTGCTTTAAGGCAATAAGGCAATATGCTGGTTTATGGCAATATGCTGCTTTAAGGTAATATGCTGCAATAAAATTATAGTGGCAATCAACAGTAACAAAGCGTCCTCCTCGCCCCTGGTAAAAACCTGATTAAGAAATGTAAATGTGATGTAATATATTGTATTGATGTTAATATCTTGCTGTTCATGCCAAAAACGAAGTGTAATTTTATACTGTATATACAGTACCAGTATCCAGGCTGTATCACATCCGGCCGTGATTGGGAGTCCCATAGGGCGGCGCAAAATTGGCCCAGTGTTGTCCGCGTTTGGCTGGAGTAGGCCGTAAATAAAATGTTGTTCTTAACTGACTTGCCTAGAGGTTAAATAAAAATAAAATAAAACCAGTCAAAAGTTTGGATACACCTACTCATTCAAGGGTTTTTATTTATTTTTAGTATTTTCTACATTGTAGAATAACAGTGAAGACACCAAAACTATGAAATAACACAAATGGAATCATGTAGTAACCAAAAAAGTGTTAAACAAATTAAATATATTTTATATTCTTCAAAGTAGCCACTCTTTGCCTTAATGACAGCTTTGCAAACTCTTGGCATACTCTCAACAAGTTTCACCTGGAATGCTTTTCCAACAGTCTTGAAAGAGTTCCCACATATGTTGAGCACTTGTTGGCTGCTTTTCCTTCACTCTGCGATCCAACTCATCCTAAACCATCTCAATTGGGTTGAGGTTGGGTGATTGTGGAGGCCAGGTCATCTGATGCAGCACTCCATCACTCTCCTTGGTCAAATAGCCCTTACACAGCCTGCAAGTTTTGGGTCATTGTCCTGTTGAAAAACAAATGATAGTCCCACTAAGCGCAAACCAGATGGGATAGGGTATTGCTGCAGAATGCTGTGGTAGTCATGCTGGTTAATTGTGCCTTGAATTCTAAATAAATCACAGACAGTGTCACCGGCAAAGCACCCCCACATCATCACACCTCCCCCTTCATGCTTCACGGTGGGAACCACACATGTGGAGATCATTCGTTCACCTACTCTGCGTCTCACAAAGACATGGCGGTTGGAACCAAAACTCTCAGTTGTGTCTTAGCAGAAATTCGACCATGAAGGCCTGATTCACACAGTCTCCTCTGACCAGTTGATGTGGAGATGTGTCTTTTACTTGAACTCTGTGAAGCATTTATTTGGGCTGCAATTTCTGAGGCTGGTAACTTTAATAAACTTATCCTCTGCACCAGAGGTCTTCCTTTCCTGTGGCGGTCCTCATGAGAGCCAGTTCCATCATAGCGCTTGATGGTTTTTGCCACTGCAATTGAAGAAACTTTCAAAATACTTAAAATTATCTGACTAATCATTGATGTAATTATCCGATAAGACTGATGTCTTAAAGTAATGATGGACTGTCGTTTCTATTTGCTTATTTGAGCTGTTCTTGCCATAATATCAACTTTTACCAAGTAGGGCTATCTTTTGTATACCACCCCTACCTTGTCACAACACAACTGATTGGCTCAAATGCATTAAGAAGGAAATAAATTCCACAAATTAACTTTTAACAAGGCACACCTGTTAATTGAAGTGCATTCCAGGTGACTACCTCATGAAGCTGGTTGAGAGAATGCCAAGAGTATGCAAAGCTGTCATCAAGGCAAAGGGTGGCTACTTTGAAGAATCTCAAATATAAAATATATTTTGATTTGTTTAACACTTTTTTGGTTACTATATGATTCCATATGTGTTATTTCATAGTTGTGATGTCTTCACTATTATTCTACAATGTAGAAAATAGTCCAAATTCTGGAAAAACCCTTGAATGAGTAGGTGTGTCCAAACTTTTGACTGGTACTGTATATATAGTCCAATAATATGAAATAAAGATATTTTTTTAATTAATAAAAACTAAGAAAACAAGAGATGATGCGAACAACTGTTTTTTGTCTAATGATAGAGAAAATAAACAGAGAGTTATGGTTTTAAAGCTGATCTTGTTCAAATTAAAGAGCTGAGGGATGGGGCTGGAGAAATGGAGCCACTCTCAAATTCATAGATAAAGCTATGGATGCAAAGACTGACCATCCGTGGTTTATCATTTTGATATCATGTTTTGAGTAAAACAAGCTTATAGTTTGTGTCCTGATGGGGTACACCAGTTGAACTAAGTTCATGAGGCATTTGTACGTCTTATTCTTCAAGAATCAATGGGTACATATCATTCATTTATAAGTCCAAAAATGGATGCAGCAACTGCAGATTGCTCCTTTAATGTGATTACATCTATAGTGCTTGTCGACTGTGAAACGTTAAAATGACAGCTATGAACAGTTCAGTATATTTACAGTGTATTACAGTATATTACAGTATATTACAGTGTATTACAGTGTATTACAGTATATTACAGTATATTACAGTGTATTACAGTATATTACAGTATATTACAGTATATTACAGTATATTACAGTGTATTACAGTATATTACAGTATATTACAGTGTATTACAGTATATTACAGTATATTACAGTGTATTACAGTATATTACAGTATATTACAGTGTATTACAGTATATTACAGTGTATTACAGTATATTACAGTATATTACAGTGTATTACAGTATATTACAGTGTATTACAGTATATTACAGTGTATTACAGTATATTACAGTGTATTACAGTATATTACAGTGTATTACAGTATATTACAGTATATTACAGTGTATTACAGTATATTACAGTGTATTACAGTATATTACAGTGTATTACAGTATATTACAGTGTATTACAGTATATTACAGTATATTACAGTGTATTACAGTATATTACAGTATATTACAGTATATTACAGTGTATTACAGTATATTACAGTGTATTACAGTATATTACAGTATATTACAGTGTATTACAGTATATTACAGTGTATTACAGTATATTACAGTATATTACAGTGTATTACAGTATATTACAGTATATTACAGTGTATTACAGTGTATTACAGTATATTACAGTGTATTACAGTATATTACAGTGTATTACAGTATATTACAGTGTATTACAGTATATTACAGTGTATTACAGTGTATTACTTCACCATTGCAACAATATGTTATGTTTTTTGTCGAGGCGTTCACTGCAATTAAAAACAGTCAAAAACAACTTAAGTGGTTTTTAAGGTCAGTCAGGAAAAAACATTTTGGAATCGTAAGCAAACTGAGCATTCTACTTATTGTTTCAAGTTCAAAGTTCAAAGTTGATTGGCCCAATAAATACATAAGAACTCCTTGTCAAGTTCTCACTAAAACGAAGTCTAGGAGGTTTCACTTTTTTTTTTGGACAAAATTCCCTTCCTTGTTTCCCTCTGTTTTGTGCCTACTGGAAGCATTCCAGCATTTCTTCTGTAAGTCCAATTTTAAATTCTCAAGCAGAGGCCACACTGGTTCCAGTGACTCTCTACCTATAGTATATTCAGTATATACTCCCACAGAGACACAGCAGCCCCAGCCAGCCTACTCAATATGTGTTATGCTACCACAGCTGACACTACTATTTGTACAATAGGTTTATTACAAAAGGACAATTGGTAAATATATATATTTTTGGTATCTGGGTGGCGGTGGGCTGGTTCTCTAGGGGCCTGTGGATCTTGATAGCAGTGGTTGGTGAGAGGTGGATATCTGGGTGTCTGGGGGTCTGCATGGAGAGAGGTTGATGTCTAGGGGTCTGGTTGGTGAGAGTTGGATGTCTGGGGGTCTGGATGGTGAGAGGTGGATATCTGGGTGCCTGGGGGTCTGCATGGAGAGAGGTTGATGTCTGGGGGTCTGCATGGTGAGAGGTGGATATCTGGGTGCCTGGGGGTCTGCATGGAGAGAGGTGGATGTCTGGGGGTCTGGGTGGTGAGAGGTGGATGTCTGGGTGTCTGGGGGTCTGGCTGGTGAGAGGTGGATGTCTGGGGGTCTGGGTGGTGAGAGGTGGATGTCTGGGTGTCTGGGGGTCTGGCTGGTGAGAGGTGGATGTCTGGGGGCCTGGGGGTCTGGGTGGTGAGAGGTGGATGTCTGGGGGTCTGGGTGGTGAGAGGTGGATGTCTGGGTGTATGGGGGTCTGGGTGGTGAGAGGTGGATGTGTGCCTACTCTCACCACCCATCGCCATCCAGGCCCTCAAGCCCCCATACTCAAACATCTCATTAAACTCAGTGCCAATACCAGGCGGTTTAACATGTAACAGACTCTGTGGGCCAATACCAGGCTGTTGAACATGTAACAGACTCTGTGGGCCAATACCAGGCTGTTGAACATGTAACAGACTCTGTGGGCCAATACCAGGCTGTTGAACATGTAACAGACTCTGTGGGCCAATACCAGGCTGTTGAACATGTAACAGACTCTGTGGGCCAATACCAGGCTGTTTAACTTGTAACAGACTCTGTGGGCCAATACCAGGCTGTTTAACATGTAACAGACTCTGTGGGCCAATACCTGGCTGTTTAACATGTAACAGACTCTCTGCGTAACAGGCTGTCTCAGTAGTTAACCTGCTTAGGGCCCAGAACTCACTGAGAGCAGGAGGTGACCAGCTGAACACAGGGCTGATGATGAATCTGGGTTATTTTACGTTCCTGTGGCGGTGCGAGGTTCAGTAGATTTGAAATGTCCTAGCACTCTCTCTGTTTCTCTCTCTGTCTCTATCTCAGTGTCTCTCTCTCCCTCTTTTTTCTCTCTCTCTCCCTCTCTCTCTCCCTCTCTCTCTCCCTCCCTCCCTCCCTCTCTCTCTTTCTCTCTGATTTTCCTGAGGCCTAAAACCTTTTGATTCGAAGAGGAAACACACAGAAAACTATTAAATGTTTATTTATTTTCACACTTCATAAATTAGTAAGTAACCACCATATTCAGTTAACCCAATGTTTGGCCTGGAGCCTTTGTCCAGGGTGGGTCCAATGCCCACTGCTTTTTACCTCACATACTTTTCAGATTAGTCATGTTATTTTTCAGATTAGTCATGTTATTTTTCAGATTAGTCATGTTATCTTTCAGATTAGTCATGTTATTTTTCAGATTAGTCATGTTATTTTTCAGATTAGTCATGTTATCTTTCAGATTAGTCATGTTATCTTTCAGATTAGTCATGTTATTTTTCAGATTAGTCATGTTATCTTTCAGATTAGGCAGGTTATCTTTCAGATTAGTCATGTTATCGTTCAGATTAGTCATGTTATTTTTCAGATTAGTCATGTTATCGTTCAGATTAATGCAACATTTGGCTACAAACACGCTAAAAATTGTTGTCTTGTGATCGTTGCCACAATGTTTTCTTACTGTTGAGCCTGGTGTTCTTACATTAGCTAGAAACATCTAACTCCATCAGCACTTATCGCCTCGTCTGACATTTATGAGACATATACGACTCCTAAACCCCTCCGTCTGTTAGGAGGTCTACTCCACACCCTGGCACGTGGGAACAAGGCTTTACACTCCACAGGATTAACCTCATTGCTTCCATTCAGTATCCAGTAGTCTACTTCCCTGTGTCTTCTCCCAAACCTCCAACTGAGCATGTGAACACCATGCGTGTCCATGTAGTATAGTATATAGTATAAGTGCAGGTTGGCTGGGGGTCGGCAGAGGGTCGGTGGAGGGGGAGTTGTGACAGTTTATTTGGCTCAGCGGAGTATCGGTGGATCTCAGGTTACCACCCTGTGGATCCATCAGGCCACACACACCTGCTCCTGTCCTTTAAGCAGGTCCAACTGCCTGCTGCTTAGAGAAGAAGAGAGAGAGATAGACAGAGAGAGAGAGAGAGAGAGAGAGAGAGAGAGAGAGAGAGAGAGAGAGAGAGAGAGAGAGAGACAGACAGACAGACAGAGAGAGAGAGAGAGAGAGAGAGAGAGAGAGAGAGAGAGAGAGAGAGAGAGAGAGAGAGAGAGAGAGAGAGAGAGAGAGAGAGAGAGAGAGAGAGAGAGAGAGAGAGAGAGAGAGATAGAGAGACAGAGAGAGAGAGAGAGAGAGAGAGAGAGAGAGAGAGAGAGAGAGAGAGAGAGAGAGAGAGAGAGAGAGAGAGATAGATAGAGAGAGAGAGACAGAGAGAGAGAGAGAGAGAGAGAGAGAGAGAGAGAGAGAGAGAGAGAGAGAGAGAGAGAGAGAGAGAGAGAGAGAGAGAGAGAGAGACAGAGACAGAGACGAGAGAGAGAGAGAGAGAGAGAGAGAGAGAGAGAGAGAGAGAGAGAGAGAGAGACAGACAGACAGACAGACAGACAGACAGACAGACAGACAGACAGACAGACAGACAGACAGACAGACAGACAGACAGACAGACAGACAGACAGACAGACAGACAGACAGACAGACAGACAGACAGACAGACAGACAGACAGACAGACAGACAGACAGACAGACAGAGAGAGACAGAGAGAGAGCGAGAGAGAGCCAGAGGGGTGGTGTGATGGTTGGTGCAGGGGGGGGGGGGGGCTCTCTGCTCTGCTCTTGGTAGTTGGGGACATAGGTGGACCCTCCTCTCCCTTAACAGGCAGCAGCCCCCTAGGGCCCTATAGATAGACTGTGATGCGGCTCTTTAGCTTTCTAACAGATGGTTTCAGACCTGGGTTCAAATATGGTTTGTTTTCTTTCAAATTACTTTAACCGTTTGTTTGAGCCTGTCTGAAGCACGAGAAGCACGAAAAAGGGTGTGGTTACCACTTTTGAGACTGTTTCATTGGTTCCATTGTGCCAGGCAAGCTCAATCAAGCGAAGCAGACATATTTGAACAAATATACATAATACTGTTTGAACCCAGGTCTGGGTAGCTACAGCCTTCCTTCATGCTACTGCTGTCACAGGATCAGTTGGATGCAGACTCAGATTGAGATTCTCTGGCTCAGGATCAAGCCTTGGGATCAGGAGAGAGTGAGAAATCCCGCTACGAAGACAGGAGCTCTGTGGAAGGCTTTGGTCCTACTGAGACGCTTCTACACCTATCCAGGGGGCTTATGGTTGCATCTGCTGTATATACAAATACACACATAACAAGCTTGTACGCACACACGTACGAACTTAAACACACTCATACATCTACACTACACGTCTCTCTCCCTCTTTCTTTCCCTCTTTATTCCCCCCCTCTCTCTCTACCTCTCCCTCTTTCTTTCCCTCTTTATTCCCCCCCCTCTCTCTCTACCTCTCCCTCTTTCTTTCCCTCTTTATTCCCCCCCTCTCTCTCTCTCTACCTCTCCCTCTCAAATACCCAGCATTCCAGTTGTTCTGCTGCTAAGTTTTCTCAGCTACCAGCAATACCAGCTATCCCAAACAGTCGGTGGTGTAGGAAAAGAAAGCAAAGCACATTACTTCATTTTAAAGGGGTGACAAGCCTGCGACGCCGAGACCTTCGGCAGGCCAGGGTACTATATAGAACCTTATGGACCCTATATAGGGAAAATGGTAGCTTTGGGATGCAGCCCCCAGTCCTTCAGAGGGAGCTACTCCCAGACTCTGGGCCAACATCAATGCTTTCTGCTTTATCTCTAATCCACTGAGAGAGAGAGAGAGAGAGAGAGAGAGGGAGATGTACTATAGGTTAATTAAGAAATCAAACTTGCTTCCGGAGAGTTGGAGTTCTCCTCTCTTCAGTCCGTCGAGCCCCCTCTGTCAGTAACAGTTTGACATTTCACTTTAAGTGAAATCACTCAGACCTCCAGCATCTGTTATGAAGTATAACCACAGTGTGAGTCCAGTTAGCTGACAGTAAATGTTGTATTACTAAGCCTTGTGCCTATCGTTTATGATCAACATTCTCATGTCCGTCGAGCCCCCTCTGCCAGTAACAGTTTGACATTTCACTTTATGCGAAATCACTCAGACCTCCAGCATCTGTTATAAAGTATAACCACAGTGTGAGTCCAGTTAGCTTACTTAAGCCTTGTGCCTATCGTTTATGACCAACATTCACATGTTTATAATGGAATTGTCGTGGCTTTTTGTGGGGGCCAATCATTTAGAACACTATTGCATAATGATGTAGATCTCAAACTAAGCAGCAGTTGTGGTGAGTTGAATTAAATGACTTATATGTAATTGTGTGGTTGAGAAGGTCAACAAACGTAAACCAGAGGTTCCGGTTGAATGTTTTACGGCTGGTGGGAATTGACCCCAGGCAGGACTACATCATCAGGTAGATGAGATGAGGAGCCAGTGTAGATCCAAATCAACTCTGACACACTGACCCGGGTTGGTAGCTCCAGCTTGTGTGAGGAGGGCTGGATGTAATGAAGCAACACTGCTTGAATAGAGGCAGAGACACAAAACCATAGTAACAATCAGTTCCAATTAATGTGGAGAGAGAGAGAGAGAGAGAGAGAGAGAGAGAGAGAGAGAGAGAGAGAGAGAGAGAGAGAGAGAGAGAGAGAGAGAGAAAGAGAGAGAGAGAGAGAGAGAGAGAGAGAGAGAGAGAGAGAGAGAGAGAGAGAGAGAGAGAGAGAGAGAGAGAGAGAGAGAGAGAGAGAGAGAGAGAGAGAGAACATCAGAGACACAAATCAATATCCGTGGCCTGAGTGGAATTACGCAGTGGTAGAGAAATAGGATCAATTGTTGGATCTCCTGACTATAGTCCAACTGCAACTTTCCTCATGCATTAAAACCAGGGTCGTATTCACTAGGAATGAAATGGAGATGGATTACCTAAACTTGTCCACTACAAAAAGCTTGTTCTTTTTTTTCTTTACAAAATGTTTTGCTGTGGTGTACATTTGTGAATAAGACCCAGGTTTCCCTGAATCAGTTTAATAATGGAACCGAGGTTGAAAACAAGATTTCAGAACCTAGTTTTCATGTGTAACATATTGATTCTGGCAATAGAAGGGATGTAACTTATTGACTTTTTAATACTGTTTTTGATACCAGACCAATCGGTTATCCTTCCCTTTCTAACTGTTTTCCTCTGATATGATTATATATGCTGATAAAATAGATTATTATATATGCTGATAAAACAGATGAACCATGAATTATTCATGTTCTTACTATATTTTCATTCCATTCATAAATCTTGCATGGGCCTGCTCAGCACAACGACCCTCCAGCACTTGATGTGTTTGTAAGGGCGGAGAAACAGAGATATCATCCATGACTATCCTTGATTATACATTTATCTCATAAAGCACGGAGAGAGGGGGAAAAAATCTGCAGTATTTGGTGTAAGACTGAGACTGTTGACCCATTTTAAACCCAATATCCTGCCTGCATCTCAGTAGTCTGATCTTGAAGTCTGTTCTTCTCATCTCTCCACCTTTATCTGCACTGGTGAGAAAGAGTTGGCCTGGTGAGAAAGAGTTGGCCTAGTGAGAAAGAGTTGGCATGGTGAAAGAGTTGGCCTGGTGAGAAAGAGTTGGCCTGGTGAAAGAGTTGGCCTGGTGAAAGAGTTGGCCTGGTGAGAAAGAGTTGGCCTGGTGAAAGAGTTGGCCTGGTGAGAAAGAGTTGGCCTGGTGAAATAGTTGGCCTGGTGAGAAAGAGTTGGTGTGGTCAGAAAGAGTTGGCCTGGTGAGAAAGAGTTGGCCTGGTGAAAGAGTTGGCCTGGTGAGAAAGAGTTGGCCTGGTGAAAGAGTTGGCCTGGTGAAAGAGTTTGCCTGGTGAGAAAGAGTTGGCCTGGTTTAAGAGTTGGCCTGGTGAGAAAGAGTTGGCCTGGTGAGAGAGTTGGCCTGGTCAGAAAGAGTTGGCCTGGTTTAAGAGTTGACCTGGTGAGAAAGAGTTGGCCTGGTGAAAGAGTTGGCCTGGTCAGAAAGAGTTGGTCTGGTCAGAAAGAGTTGGCCTGGTGAGAAAGAGTTGGCCTGGTGAAAGAGTTGGCCTGGTGAGAAAGAGTTGGCCTGGTGAAAGAGTTGGCCTGGTCAGAAAGAGTTGGCCTGGTTTAAGAGTTGGCCTAGTGAGAAAGAGTTGGCCTGGTGGAAGCAGATTCCTGGTTGGCATTGTGTTGCTTGTTTTCCAGGACCAGTGTTGCCAGTCACTGCTACAACCTCTCCGTCCTTTCTCTGAGTAGGCCTGGTGTAAGGTGTACTCTTTCACCAGGCCAACTCTTTCTCACCAGGCCAACTCTTTCACCAGGCCAACTCTTTCTCACCAGGCCAACTCTTTCTCACCAGGCCAACTCTTTCACCAGGCCAACTCTTTCACCAGGCCTACTCTTAAACCAGGCCTACTCTTTCTCACCAGGCCTACAACCCTCCGTCCTTTCTCTGTGTATGTGTGTCATTCATATTTGTGGACAATGGACAACAAAGTAATCTTCTTTGTCTTCTAATGTTGTACAGAACGTCTCCTGATGTTGTACAGAACGTCTCCTAATGTTGTATAGAACGTCTCCTGATGTTGTATAGAACGTCTCCTGATGTTGTACAGAACGTCTCCTGATGTTGTACAAAACGTCCCCTAATGTTGTACAGAACGTCTCCTAACGTTGTACAGAACGTCTCCTAATGTTGTATAGAACGTCTCCTAACGTTGTACAAAACGTCTCCTAATGTTGTATAGAACGTCTCCTGATGTAGTATAGAACGTCTGCTGATGTTGTACAGAACGTCTCCTAATGTAGTATAGAACGTCTCCTAATGTTGTACAGAACGTCTCCTAATGTTGTACAGAACGTCTCCTGATGTAGTATAGAACGTCTCCTAATGTTGTATGGAACGTCTCCTAATGTTGTACAGAACGTCTCCTGATGTTGTACAGAACGTCTCCTAATGTTGTACAGAACGTCTCCTGATGTAGTATAGAACGTCTCCTAATGTTGTACAGAACGTCTCCTAATGTTGTATAGAACGTCTCCTAATGTTGTACAGAACGTCTCCTAACGTTCTCTTCTCTTCTGGCAGGATGATGAGGTGGTGCTTCAAAGTGTCGCCACCATCCAGAAAGAGAATCGCAAGTTTTGTCTGTCCGTGGAGGGACTCGGTAATCGACTATGCTTCCTGGAACCTACATCTGAGGCTAAGGTAAGAGGAGTGTCTCTTAATGCTTGGTACTGATGGTGGCTCTTAATTTGAACATTTTCATTGCAGGAGGAAAGTAATCCTGCAGCAGGAGGATTTGAAAATCTGAACAAATATGTTAAATAGCCGCCAGGGGTCAGCTGGAAGTGGTGTTTGTATACAATGCAGTACCGTACCTAGTTTGTACCTTAGACTGCAGGTCCGCTGGGTGCCTGTTCAGGTAGCCTATATACAGTGCCTTCGGAAAGTATTCAGAGTCCTTGACTTTTTCCACATTTTGTTACGTTACAGCCTTATTCTAAAATGGATGAAATAAATAAAAACATCCTCAACAATCTACACACAATACCCCATAATGACAAAGTGAAAACAGGTTTTTAGATATTTTTTCTTTACAAATATATAAAAAATAAAAAACAGAAATACCTTATTTACTTAAGTATTCAAACCCTTTGCTATGAGACTTGAAATTGAGCTCAGGTGCATCCTGTTTCCATTGATCATCCTTGAGATGTTTCTACAACTTGATTGGAGTCCACCTGTGGTAAATTCAATTGATTGGACATGATTTTGAAAGGCACACACCTGTCTATATAAGCTCCCACAGTTGACAGTGAATGTCAGAGCAAAAACCAAGCCGTGAGAATGGCGGAATTGTCTGTAGAGCTCCGAGACAGGATTGTGTCAAGTCACAGATCTGGGGAAGTGTACCAAAAAATCTCTGCAGCATTGAAGTTCCCCAAGAACACAGTGGCCTCCATCATTCTTAAATCGAATATGTTTGGAACCACCAAGACTCTTCCTATTGCTGGCCGTCTGGCCAAACTCAGCAATCGGGGGAGAAGGGCCTTGGTCAGGGAGGTGACCAAGAACCTGATGTTCACTCTGACAGAGATCTAGAGTTCATCTGTGGAGATGGGAGAACCTTCCAGAAGGACAACCATCTCTACAACACTCCACCCATTAGGCCTTTATGGTAGAGTGGCCAGACAGAAGCCACTCCTCAGTAAATGGCACATGACAGCCCGCTTGGAGTTTGCCAAAATACACCTAAAGTCTCTCAGACCATGAGAAACAAGATTCTCTGTTCTGCTGAAACCCAGATTGAACTCTTTAGCCTGAATGCCAAGCGTCACATCTGGAGAAAACCTGGCACCATCCCTATGGTGAAGCATGGTGGTGGCAGCATCATACTGTTGGGATGTTTTTCAGCGGCAGGTAGTGGGAGACTAGTCAGGATCGAGGCAAAGATGAACGGAGCAAAGTACAAAGAGATCCTTGATGAAAACCTGCTCCGTAGCGCTGTTACGGACCTCGGACTGGAGCGAAGGTTCACCTTCCAAGAGGACAACAACCCTAAGCACACAGCCTAAACAACGCAGGAGTGGCTTCGGGACAAGTCTCTGAATATCTTTGAGTAGACTGGACTTGAACCCAATTGAGCATCTCTGGAGAGACCTGAAAATAGCTTTACAGCAACACTCCCCATCCATCCTGACAGAGGTTGAGAGGATCTGCATAGAAGGATGGTAGAAACTCCCCAAATACAGGTGTGCCAAGCTTGTAGTGTCATACCCAAGTAGAATTCATGCTGTAATCGCTGCCAAAGGTGCTTCAACAAAGTACTGAGTAAAGGGTCTGAATACTTATGTAAATGTGATATTTAAGTTTTTTTTAAATATAAATTAGCAAACATTTCCAAACATTTTTTTTGCTTTGTCATTATGGTGTAGATTGATGAGGGGGAAAAAACGATTTAATCAATTTTAGAATAAGGCTGAAACGTAACAAAATGTGGCAAAAGTCAAGGGTTCTGAATAGCTTCCGAAGGCACTGTATACGTATTCACACCCAAATACTTTGTAGAAGCACCTTTGGCAGCGATTACAGTAGTGGGTCTTTCTGGGTAAGTTTCTATGAGCTTTTCACATCTGGATTGTGCAACATTTGGCTATTATTATTTTCAAAATTCTTCAAGCGCTGTTTGGTTGTTGATCATTGCTAGACAACCATTTCAGGTCTTGCCATAGATTTTCAAGTAGATTTAAATCAAAACTGTAACTCGGCCACTCAGAAGCATTCACCGTCTTCTTGGTAAGCAACTCCAGTTTGAATGTGGCCTTGTGTTGTAGGTTATTGTCCTGCTGAAAGGTAAATTCATCTCCCAGTTCCTGGTGGAAAGCACACTGAACCAGATTTTCCTCTAGGATTTTGCCTGAGGTTAGCTCCATTCCGTTTCTTCTATATCCTGAAAAACTCCCCAGTCCTTAATAATGACAAGCATACCCATAACATGATGCAGCCACCACTATGCTTGAAAATATGGAGAGCGGTACTCAGTAATATGTTATATTGGATTTTCCCCCAAAATAACACTTTGTGTTCAGGACACACAGTTAATTGCTTTGTCACAGTTTTAGCAGTATAACTTTAGAGCCTTGTTTCAAACAGGATGCATGGAGAGAGAGCGAGAAATGTAAGATAGCACTGCAGTGGATAGCTGCCTTCTTCTCACTGATCTTAGCTTTTTTTGCACATAATATTTCCGGCATCATTTCCTATGACCAAAAACAGCTTTTGGACATTAGAAGAGCGATCACTAATCTCGATTTGAATGAAGACTTCTACTTCATTGAGTCGGCAGCTGTGGATGTACCGCTCATTCCAGACCAGGCCATAACCCCCGGTACTTGAAAATGGAAGAGGCGGCGCAAAACTAGCAAATAAACTGACTCTACCTCCTTTCTATTGGCAAACGTACAATCACTGGAGAACAAACTGGATGAGGTCCGTACGAGACTATCCTATCAACGGGACCTGAAGACCTGTAATATCCTATGCTTCTCGGAGTCGTGGCTAAACAAGGACATGGATAATATACATCTAGTTGGTTTTAACTATGCATCGTCAAGACCTTACGGCAGCGTCGGGTAAGGTTAAGGGGGGGGTGTGTGTCTCTTTGTTAACAGCAGCTGGTGGCGGATCTCTAATGTTGAGGAAGTCTGGAGGTTTTGCTTGCCTGAGTTAGAATACTTCATGATAAGCTGAAGACTATTTATCAATAGAGTTTTCATCTATATTTTTCGTAGCTGTCTATTTACCACCACAAACCAAGACGGCACTCAACGAGCTGTATAGGGCCATAAGTAAACAATAAAAGGCACATACAGAGGCGGTGCACCTAGTGTCCTGTGATTTTTAATGCAGGGAAACTGAAATCCGGCCTAATTTTTACCAGCATATCACCTTTATTTCAGACACAGAAATGCATACAACTCTCTCCCTCGCACTCCATTTGGAAAATATGACCATAACTCCATCCTCCTGATTCTTGCTTACAAGCGAAAACTCCAACAGGAAGTACCAGTGACGTGCTCAATACGGAAGTGGTCAGATGAAGCTACAGAACTGTTTCACTAGCACAGACTGGAACATGTTCCGGGATTCATTTAAAAACATTGAGGAGTTTACCACATCAGTCACCTGCTTCATTAATAGGTACATCAACGACATCGTCCCCACAGTGACCGTACGTACATACTGTATCTTAGTCCCCTCCTGTTCTTCCTGTTCACCCACAACTGCGTGGCCGTGCACGACTCCAACACCATCATTAAGTTTGCTGACTACACGGCGGTGGTTGGCCTGATCACTGACGACAATGAGACAGCCTATAGGGAGGAGGTTAGAGACCTGGTAGTGTGGTGACAGGACAAACAACCACTTGCTCAACTTCAGGCAAAACAGAGGAGCTGATCGTGGACTACAGGAAACGGAGGGCCGATCACGCCCGCTACCACATCGATGGGGCTGTAATGAAGCGGGTACGAGAGCTTCAAGTTCCTCCACATCACTAAGGAATGATCATGGCCCACACACACAACAACACAGTCGTGAAGAGGGCACAACAACATCTCTTCTCCCTCAGGAGGATGAAAACATTTGGCATGGGCCCTCAGATCCTCAAAAAGTTATACAGCTGCACCATTGAGAGCATCTTGAATGGCTGCATCACCGCTTGGTATGACAACTGCTTGGTGTCCATCTGCAAGGCACTACAGATGGTAGTGCGTACGGCCCAGTACATCTCTGGGGCAAAAGCGTCCTGCCATCCAGGATCTCTATGCCAGGTGGTGTCAGAGGAAGGCCCTGAAAATTGTCAAAGACTCCAGCGACCCAAGTCATAGACTGTTCTCTCTGCTACCCCACGTCAAGCAGTACCGATGCACCAAGTCTGGAACCAACAAAACCCTGAACAGCTTCTACCCCCATGCCATACGAATGCTAAATAGTTAGTCCAGGTAGCTATTGGTTAACTATTTAACTATCTGCATTGACCCTTTTTGCACTAACTATTTTGACTCATCACATACGCTTCTGTTTATTATCTATCCTGTTGCCTAGTAACTTTATCCCTACCTTTGTGTACATATCTACCTCAATTACCTCCTGCACATCGACTCAGTACTGGTACCCCGTGTATTTAGCCAAGTTGTCGTTACTCATTGTGTATTTATTGTACATAGCCAAATTATCATTACTCATTGTGTATTTATTCCTTCTGTATTATTTTTCTATTATTTATATATTATCTCTCTCTGCATTGTTGGGAAGGGCCTGTAAGTAAGCATTTCACTGTTAGTCTACACCTGTTGTTTACAAAGCATGTGACAAATAACATTTGATTTCATTTTTTTTTTAAATGCCCTGAATGTAAAATAACATTATTAACAGGTTTCCATGCTTTTAAAATAACTGTTCTGTTCCTGAACAGTAGAGATCATGTTTGTTCTCGGTTCAGATTCTGCTTCTCGAAAAATGTTGTTATTTTCCGGTTTTCGGTTCTGTTCCCTGAACCAGGTCCAACCCCTGGGCTGCAGTTAGTCATTATATTAAATGATATGGTAATACAAAACAGATCAGTAGATAGAGGACACTGGCTATGATTAACAGTTCAGTAGTTAGAGGACACTGGCTATAATTAACAGTTCAGGAGATAGAGGACACTGGCTATGATTAACAGTTCAGTAGTTAGAGGACACTGGCTATGATTAACAGTTCAGTAGATAGAGGACACTGGCTATAATTAACAGTTCAGTAGATAGAGGACACTGGCTATGATTAACAGTTCAGTAGATAGAGGACACTGGCTATAATTAACAGTTCAGTAGATAGAGGACACTGGCTATGATTAACAGTTCAGTAGATAGAGGACACTGGCTATGATTAACAGTTCAGTAGATAGAGGACACTGGCTATGATTAACAGTTTAGTAGTTAGAGGACACTGGCTATGATTAACAGTTCAGTAGATAGAGGACACTGGCTATGATTAACAGTTTAGTAGATAGAGGACACTGGCTATGATTAACAGTTCAGTAGATAGAGGACACTGGCTATGATTAACAGTTCAGTAGATAGAGGACACTGGCTATGATTAACAGTTCAGTAGATAGAGGACACTGGCTATGATTAACAGTTCAGTAGTTAGAGGACACTGGCTATGATTAACAGTTTAGTAGATAGAGGACACTGGCTATGATTAACAGTTTAGTAGATAGAGGACACTGGCTATAATTAACAGTTCAGTAGATAGAGGACACTGGCTATAATTAACAGTTCAGTAGTTAGAGGACACTGGCTATAATTAACAGTTCAGTAGTTAGAGGACACTGGCTATGATTAACAGTTCAGTAGATAGAGGACACTGGCTATGATTAACAGTTTAGTAGATAGAGGACACTGGCTATGATTAACAGTTCAGTAGATAGAGGACACTGGCTATAATTAACAGTTCAGTAGATAGAGGACACTGGCTATAATTAACAGTTCAGTAGATAGAGGACACTGGCTATAATTAACAGTTCAGTAGATAGAGGACACTGGCTATAATTAACAGTTCAATAGATAGAGGACACTGGCTATAATTAACAGTTCAGGAGATAGAGGACACTGGCTATGATTAACAGTTCAGTAGTTCGAATACACTGGCTATGATTAACAGTTCAGTAGTTAGAGGACACTGGCTATAATTAACAGTTCAGTAGTTAGAGGACACTGGCTATGATTAACAGTTCAGTAGTTAGAGGACACTGGCTGTGATTAACAGTTCAGTAGTTAGAGGACACTGGCTATGATTAACAGTTCAGTAGTTAGAGGACACTGGCTATGATTAACAGTTTAGTAGTTAGAGGACACTGGCTATAATTAACAGTTCAGTAGTTAGAGGACACTGGCTATGATTAACAGTTCAGTAGATAGAGGACACTGGCTATGATTAACAGTTTAGTAGTTAGAGGACACTGGCTATAATTAACAGTTCAGTAGTTAGAGGACACTGGCTATAATTAACAGTTCAGTAGATAGAGGACACTGGTTATGATTAACAGTTCAGTAGATAGAGGACACTGGCTATGATGACCAGTTCAGTAGATAGAGGACACTGGCTATGATTAACAGTTCAGTAGATAGAGGACACTGGCTATGATTAACAGTTCAGTAGATAGAGGACACTGGCTATAATTAACAGTTCAGTAGATAGAGGACACTGGCTATGATTAACAGTTCAGTAGTTAGAGGACACTGGCTTTGATTAACAGTTTAGTAGTTAGAGGACACTGGCTATGATGACCAGTTCAGTAGTTAGAGGACACTGGCTAACTGTTACAGACCTATATCCATTCTGCCCTTCCTCTCTAAAGTCTTCGAAAGCCAAGTTAATAAACAGATCACTGACCATTTCGAATCCCACCGTACCTTCTCCGCCGTGCAATCCGGTTTCCTAGCTGGTCACGGGTACACCTCAGCCACGCTCAAGGTACTAAACGATATCATAACCGCCGTCGATAAAAGATTGTACTGTGCAGCCGTCTTCATCGACCTAGCCAAGGCTTTCGACTCTGTCAATCACCGTATTCTTATCGGCAGACTCAACAGCCTTGGTTTCTCAAATGACTGCCTCGCCTGGTTCACCAACTACTTCTCAGACAGAGTTCAGTGTGTCAAATCGGAGGGCCTGTTGTCCGGACCTCTGGCAGTGTCTATGGGGGTACCACAGGGTTATATTCTCGGGCCGACTCTTTTCTCTGTATATATCAACGATGTCGCTCTCCCTGATACACCTCTACGCAGACGACACCATTCTGTATACATCTGACCCTTCTTTGGATACTGTGTTAACAAACCTCCAAACGAGCTTCAATGCCATACAACACTCCTTCCGTGGCCTCCAACTGCTCTTAAACGCTAGTAAAACCAAATGCATGCTTTTCAACCATTCGCTGCCCGCACCCGCCCGCCCGACTAGCATCACCACCCTGGACGGTTCCGACCTAGAATATGTGGACAACTACAAATACCTAGGTGTCTGGCTAGACTGTAAACTCTCCTTCCAGACTCATATTAAACATCTCCAATCCAAAATCAATTCTAGAATCAGCTTTCTATTTCGCAACAAAGCCTCCTTCACTCACGCCGCCAAACTTACCCTAGTAAAACTGACTATCCTACCGATCCTCGACTTCGGCGATGTCATCTACAAAATAGCTTCCAACACTCTACTCAGCAAACTGGATGCAGTCTATCACAGTGCCATCCGTTTTGTTACCAAATCACCTTATACCACCCACCACTGCGACCTGTATGCTCTAGTCGGCTGGCCCTCGCTACATATTCGTCGCCAGACCCACTGGCTCCAGGTCATCTATAAGTCTTTGCTAGGTAAAGCTCCGCCTTATCTCAGCTCACTGGTCACGATAACAACACCCACCCGTAGCACGCGCTCCAGCAGGTATATCTCACTGGCCAGAGTGTGATGACTGGTGTGAGGACTGATTGGTAGACTAGCCAGTGTGTGAGGACTGATTGATAGACTAGCCAGTGTGTGAGAACTAGGGAGTGATTGGTAGACTAGCCAGTGTGTGAGGACTGATTGGTAGACTAGCCAGTGTGTGAGGACTGATTGGTAGACTAGCCAGTGTGTGAGGACTGATTGGTAGACTAGCCAGTGTGTGAGGACTGATTGGTAGACTAGCCAGTGTGTGAGGACTGATTGGTAGACTAGCCAGTGTGTGAGGACTGATTGGTAGACTAGTCAGTGTGTGAGGACTGATTGGTAGACTAGCCAGTGTGTGAGGACTGATTGGTAGACTAGCCAGTGTGTGAGGACTGATTGGTAGACTAGCCAGTGTGTGAGGACTGATTGGTAGACTAGCCAGTGTGTGAGGACTGATTGGTAGACTAGCCAGTGTGTGAGGACTGATTGGTAGACTAGCCAGTGTGTGAGGACTGATTGGTAGACTAGCCAGTGTGTGAGGACTGATTGGTAGACTAGTCAGTGTGTGAGGACTGATTGGTAGACTAGCCAGTGTGTGAGGACTGATTGGTAGACTAGCCAGTGTGTTAGAACTAGGGAGTGATTGGTAGACTAGCCAGTGTGTGAGGACTAGGAAGTGATTGGTAGACTAGCCAGGGTGTGAGGACTAGGGGGTGATTGGTAGACTAGCCAGTGTGTGAAGACTGATTGATAGACTAGCCAGTGTGTGAGAACTAGGGAGTGATTGGTAGACTAGCCAGTGTGTGAGAACTAGGGAGTGATTGGTAGACTAGCCAGTGTGTGAGGACTGATTGATAGACTAGCCAGTGTGTGAGGACTGATTGGTAGACTAGCCAGTGTGTGAGGACTGATTGGTAGACTAGCCAGTGTGTGAGGACTGATTGGTAGACTAACCAGTGTGTGAGGACTGATTGGTAGACTAGCCAGTGTGTGAGGACTAGGGAGGGATTGGTAGACTAGCCAGTGTGTGAGGACTAGGGAGTGATTGGTAGACTAGCCAGTGTGTGAGGACTGATTGATAGACTAGCCAGTGTGTGAGGACTGATTGGTAGACTAGCCAGTGTGTGAGGACTGATTGGTAGACTAGCCAGTGTGTGAGGACTGATTGATAGACTAGCCAGTGTGTGAGGACTGATTGGTAGACTAACCTGTGTGTGAGGACTGATTGGTAGACTAGCCAGTGTGTGAGGACTGATTGGTAGACTAGCCAGTGTGTGAGGACTGATTGGTAGACTAGTCAGTGTGTGAGGACTGATTGGTAGACTAGCCAGTGTGTGAGGACTGATTGGTAGACTAGCCAGTGTGTGAGAACTAGGGAGTGATTGGTAGACTAGCCAGGGTGTGAGGACTAGGGAGTGATTGGTAGACTAGCCAGTGTGTGAGGACTGATTGATAGACTAGCCAGTGTGTGAGAACTAGGGAGTGATTGGTAGACTAGCCAGTGTGTGAGAACTAGGGAGTGATTGGTAGACTAGCCAGTGTGTGAGGACTGATTGGTAGACTAGCCAGTGTGTGAGGACTGATTGGTATACTAACCAGTGTGTGAGGACTGATTGGCAGACTAGCCAGTGTGTGAGGACTAGGGAGGGATTGGTAGACTAGCCAGTGTGTGAGGACTAGGGAGTGATTGGTAGACTAGCCAGTGTGTGAGGACTGATTGATAGACTAGCCAGTGTGTGAGGACTGATTGGTAGACTAGCCAGTGTGTGAGAACTGATTGGTAGACTAGCCAGTGTGTGAGGACTGATTGATAGACTAGCCAGTGTGTGAGGACTGATTGGTAGACTAGCCAGGGTGTGAGGACTAGGGAGTGATTGGTAGACTAGCCAGGGTGTGAGGACTAGGGAGTGATTGGTAGACTAGCCAGTGTGTGAGGACTAGGGAGTGATTGGTAGACTAGCCAGTGTGTGAGGACTGATTGATAGACTAGCCAGTGTGTGAGAACTAGGGAGTGATTGGTAGACTAGCCAGTGTGTGAGGACTGATTGGTAGACTAGCCAGTGTGTGAGGACTGATTGGTAGACTAGCCAGTGTGTGAGGACTGATTGGTAGACTAGCCAGTGTGTGAGAACTGATTGGTAGACTAGCCAGTGTGTGAGGACTGATTGGTAGACTAGCCAGTGTGTGAGGACTGATTGGTAGACTAGCCAGTGTGTGAGGACTGATTGGTAGACTAGCCAGTGTGTGAGGACTGATTGGTAGACTAGCCAGTGTGTGAGAACTGATTGGTAGACTAGCCAGTGTGTGAGAACTGATTGGTAGACTAGCCAGTGTGTGAGGACTGATTGATAGACTAGCCAGTGTGTGAGGACTGATTGGTAGACTAGCCAGGGTGTGAGGACTAGGGAGTGATTGGTAGACTAGCCAGGGTGTGAGGACTAGGGAGTGATTGGTAGACTAGCCAGTGTGTGAGGACTGATTGATAGTCTAGCCAGTGTGTGAGAACTAGGGAGTGATTGGTAGACTAGCCAGTGTGTGAGGACTGATTGGTAGACTAGCCAGTGTGTGAGGACTGATTGGTAGACTAGCCAGTGTGTGAGGACTGATTGGTAGACTAACCAGTGTGTGAGGACTGATTGGTAGACTAGCCAGTGTGTGAAGACTAGGGAGGGATTGGTAGACTAGCCAGTGTGTGAGGACTAGGGAGTGATTGGTAGACTAGCCAGTGTGTGAGGACTGATTGATAGACTAGCCAGTGTGTGAGGACTGATTGGTAGACTAGCCAGTGTGTGAGGACTGATTGGTAGACTAGCCAGTGTGTGAGGACTGATTGATAGACTAGCCAGTGTGTGAGGACTGATTGGTAGACTAACCAGTGTGTGAGGACTGATTGGTAGACTAGCCAGTGTGTGAGGACTGATTGGTAGACTAGCCAGTGTGTGAGGACTGATTGGTAGACTAGTCAGTGTGTGAGGACTGATTGGTAGACTAGCCAGTGTGTGAGGACTGATTGGTAGACTAGCCAGTGTGTGAGAACTAGGGAGTGATTGGTAGACTAGCCATGGTGTGAGGACTAGGGAGTGATTGGTAGACTAGCCAGTGTGTGAGGACTGATTGATAGACTAGCCAGTGTGTGAGAACTAGGGAGTGATTGGTAGACTAGCCAGTGTGTGAGAAGTAGGGAGTGATTGGTAGACTAGCCAGTGTGTGAGGACTGATTGGTAGACTAGCCAGTGTGTGAGGACTGATTGGTAGACTAACCAGTGTGTGAGGACTGATTGGCAGACTAGCCAGTGTGTGAGGACTAGGGAGGGATTGGTAGACTAGCCAGTGTGTGAGGACTAGGGAGTGATTGGTAGACTAGCCAGTGTGTGAGGACTGATTGATAGACTAGCCAGTGTGTGAGGACTGATTGGTAGACTAGCCAGTGTGTGAGAACTGATTGGTAGACTAGCCAGTGTGTGAGGACTGATTGATAGACTAGCCAGTGTGTGAGGACTGATTGGTAGACTAGCCATCGTGTGAGGACTAGGGAGTGATTGGTAGACTAGCCAGGGTGTGAGGACTAGGGAGTGATTGGTAGACTAGCCAGTGTGTGAGGACTGATTGGTAGACTAGCCAGTGTGTGAGAACTGATTGGTAGACTAGCCAGTGTGTGAGGACTGATTGATAGACTAGCCAGTGTGTGAGGACTGATTGGTAGACTAGCCAGGGTGTGAGGACTAGGGAGTGATTGGTAGACTAGCCAGGGTGTGAGGACTAGGGAGTGATTGGTAGACTAGCCAGTGTGTGAGGACTCGGGAGTGATTGGTAGACTAGCCAGGGTGTGAGGACTAAGGACTGGTTGGTAGACTAGCCAGTGTGTGAGGACTAGGGAGTGATTGGTAGACTAGCCAGTGTGTGAGGACTAGGGAGTGATTGGTAGACTAGCCAGTGTGTGAGGACTCGGGAGTGATTGGTAGACTAGCCAGGGTGTGAGGACTAGGGAGTGATTGGTAGACTAGCCAGTGTGTGAGGACTAGGGAGGGATTTGCCATGAGGAGTTACAGGTGTTATCGTCACGATGATCTCAGGTGTTGACACCTCGTTTCCATCTCTGATGGATACAACCGGCTCTGTGTCTCTCAGTCACTCCAGTTTTTTTGTGTTAGTTGGGGGCCAAAATGTTGATTTTGCTGTAATAATGACATTTTGCATAGCAATTTTCAATGATTTTATCAAATTCGTTTTACGAAAATGCGCTGGCAAGTGGAAAATGTGTATGCTGTAAAAGTGCAGTGATTGGTTAAAATCGCGAGCTCTCTTTTTGTAGTGCTGTGATCATTGTATTCAGTAATATTGGGATGATTTGAATGTTTCAATAGTGCAGTGATTGGTCGAAATTTGCAAGTATAACAGTATACAGTATAACAAGGATGGAAGAAGATGCCCTGAAGCACACCTAGGATCAGTTTGCGTATACCAAATTCGAACCCTAACGATCAGGTGTGGAAACACAGAGCTGACCTCAGATCAGTGGTTAGAGGCAACGTACTCTTTTAGAAAAGGAATATATTTAATTTCAAATGGGAGGTAACACTACACCGCATATTAAGAAGAACCAGGTCTGTTATATAGATGAAATTATATCTACAAGCCTTTAGTGTTACCTAACTACAGTAAGCAGACCTCAGTTGTCAATGTTATGAAACTTGGGCCTCTCATGATGCTATGAAAGGTTAAAGACTGGGCCTCTCATGATGCTATGAAACTTGAAAGACTGAGCCTCTCATGGTGATATGAAACGTTAAAGACTGGGCCTCTCATGGTGCTATGAAACGTTAAAGACTGGGCCTCTCATGATGCTATGAAATATTAAAGACTGGGCCTCTCATGGTGCTATGAAACGTTAAAGACTGGGCCTCTCATGGTGCTATGAAACGTTAAAGACTAGGCCTCTCATGGTGCTATGAAATGTTAAAGACTGGGCCTCTCATGGTGCTATGAAATGTTAAAGACTGGGCCTCTCATGGTGCTATGAAATGTTAAAGACTGGGCCTCTCATGGTGCTATGAAACGTTAAAGACTAGGCCTCTCATGGTGCTATGAAACGTTAAAGACTGGGCCTCTCATGATGCTATGAAATATTAAAGACTGGGCCTCTCATGGTGCTATGAAACGTTAAAGACTGGGCCTCTCATGGTGCTATGAAACGTTAAAGACTAGGCCTCTCATGGTGCTATGAAATGTTAAAGACTGGGCCTCTCATGGTGCTATGAAACGTTAAAGACTAGGCCTCTCATGGTGCTATGAAACGTTAAAGACTGGGCCTCTCATGGTGCTATGATAGTTTAACCACCATGACAGTACTCAACTTATATTTAATTTCAGAATTGAAGGGTTTGGTTAGGTAAGGGGCAAATGAGTTATAAAACAAAATTCTTCAATCAGATTCATTATATTATGTTGATTCCCGTCCAAGCATCTGCTGTTGTAGAAGTTTGTTTGTCAAACATTGATGGTGCCGCTGGGGTATCAAAGCAATGTATGTCAGTCCGTTAATTTAAATGTATTTATATCGTGGTCAAATTTCATCTGCCATTTTAAGCCTCTTGTAAATGAGACCTAATGCAAGTCATCAGATCTCTCGTCTAATAGAGTGTTTACTGCTATTTATATTTATCTTTGCTAAGATTGGAATTTTCCCTCCCTCCCTCTCTCCCGTCTCCCTCCCTCCCTCCCTCCCTCCCTCCCTCCCTCCCTCCCTCCCTCCCTCCCTCCCTCCCTCCCTCCCTCCCATCTCCCTCCCTACCATGTCCCTCCCGTATCCCTCCCACCTCCCTCCCTCCCTCCCTCCCATCTCCATCCCTCCCTCTGTCCTTCCTGCAGTATGTTCCTCCTGACCTGTGTATCTGCTGTTTCATCCTGGAGCAGTCCCTGTCTGTCCGGGCCCTGCAGGAGATGTTAGCTCACACGGTGCCTAACAACGAAGGGGTGAGTACTGCTGCGTTACCTGTATACATAATCACTGTATAGCCTACCCATTATATTTACATTACCTGTACTCATTATCCCTGTATGCACAGTACACTTCAGAGCTTGGTCAAAGAAATAAGTGAACTACGTTTAGGATTTGTAAAGTATTTGAAAGTATATGACACAGTGGTCTTGCAGTGAAAATGGTTTCAATTCAAAGGAAATAATCTAAACAAACAAATCCTGTTGCTGACTCATGGATTCTGGTTAAAGACGATATGCCAAGGAGATTCATTATAGAACAAACATATTTAATAAGAGATCAAGAACAGAGGATGATAATCACATGTATGTTTTCTCCTTGTTTGACTTCAAGATAAGACTTGAAGATACAGCTTCTACGGTAGTGTCCTCTCTAGCTGGGTGATTTTACATAACCTCTCTCCCCCTAGACACTGTGTCATAATGAAGGCCACTCCATGTTAGTCCCAGATACACAGACAAATAGCCTGATTGCCTTGCTCTAAGTGCATTCAGAAAGAGTCTTCTCCCCTCTGCTCTGCTACTTGATTTACAATGTCCTGATCAAAGGGAATGGTACCCTCCCTCCCTCCCTCCCTCCCTCCCTCCCTCCCTAGCCTCCCTCCCTCCCTCCCTCCCTCCCTCCCTCCCTCCTTCCCCCCCTCTATCCAACCCTCCCTCCCTCTATCCCTCCCTCTATCCCTCCCTCCCTCCCTCTATCCAACCCTCCCTCTTCCTTCTATCCCTCCCTCCCTCTATCCAACCCTCCCTCCCTCCTCTATCCCTCCCTCCCTCTATCCAACCCACCATCCCTCCCTCCCTCCCTCCCTCCCTCCCTCCCTCCCTCCCTCCCTCCCTCCCTCCCTCCCTCCCTCCCTCCCTCCCTCCCTCTATCTATCCCTCCCTCTATCCCTCCCTCTATCCCAACCTCTATCTATCCCTCCCTCTATCCAACCCTTTATCTATCCCTCCCTCTATCCCTCCCTCTATCCAACCCTCTATCCCTCATTCCATCCCTCTCTCTCGCTCTCTCTCTCCCTCAGCTCAGCTACATGCCACTGGCATGCTTATTTCTTAGTTGGTGTGCTTAATCATAAATAAGGAGATAGACATTTAGATACTTATGAGTGCCCCAGTGTGTCCCCCACTGCAATGAAACACTTCATTAGCTGCAACTTTATGAAGGTATTCCAAGTTATGTTCTTTTATCAAACACATGCTCTCCAACAGAACAGTTTCAGGTTTCATTTGATTGATTAGGCTAGTGCGTTGAGAGATATTGAATTGATAATTGAACACATTAGAATTTAATTGCTTTTAGTTAGCTTAGCTAGTTTTAGTTAGCTTAGCTCTCCTCACTGCTTCTGGGGTTGCCAGACGATCAGATCAGTGTCAAGTTGGTATCCATTTTACTGCGATGAAGTAACTGTTTTAATTGAGGTGATAAGATAAGAACCAGCTGATCGCTTGGCAACTCAGGATCAGAGATGAGAACGTCAGCCTGGCCCTGGACTAAAAAGCAGTTGCTATGGAGATCAAGGCTTAATCAGGGTCCGGGAAACGGGCCCTTAACATTCACACACAACATTTTTTTTTATGTTGTTGTTAATTCACCCCGTATGAAAATTAAACGGAGACTCATTCTCAGTCTTTAGATTTTTGTCTTTTAGACATTTCTTTTTGACATATTTGACTGCCATAACTCCATGTAATGTTGTTTTTTCATCTGTATCTTTGTTTAACGCTGCTAGAAAGCGGACCATGAACAGTGGGTATGTTCATTTGTTACTTTCTTTAGTTTGCATGAAGGCTCACCTCTACTGACCCCTAACTATTAGCGAAAGAATGATCTCACTTTCGCCACTTTCACTTCAAAGTGTTGCCTATTTTGAGATTGTTATTGTGCATAGTCACTATAGTCATTAACAATAGTTTATACAACTCCCTTCAATAGGTTGGTTGATAAATCAAACATACATGCATTATTTGGAAGGCTAGACGTGTGTAAATATCTTGTGAATGATTTATATATATATATATTTATTTATATGTGTATATATATATTAATATATTTATATATATATTTGTTTATATTTATATATATTTAGTTATATATAGATATTTATTTATATATATTTGTTTATATTTATATATATATATATGTGTTATGTTTTTATATATATGTATATTTATTTATACATATTTATTTATATTTATTATATATTTCTATCTAATTATCGGTGATAGAAATTGAGTGAATCCTGGTATTAACATAAATTATCAGACATTCTTACCCTCTTTAAATATGTACCAGACATTTAGGAAATACATTTTTATTTCTTATATTTTAGATTCTGATCATTTTTTTCCATTCAGCTGTTGATACGTAGATTTACCTTAACGCCTTAATAACCTTAAGGAGCTCGTCACTGAGACAGACTTTAAACTGTCCCCTGGAACATCACTGATATTTGGCAATCTTGAAATAGACATCCCATTGGTTTCTACCTTCACCTTGTGCACATGATTCACATGATTTGAATCCTTTGCTTGGCGCCCCCAAGACCACACTTTGTGCATGTGTGTAAACATTTTCAAGTGAAAGTGCTAACTAGTTTTCTAATCTGCTTCAGCCAGTATTTTAGCTAACCCATTTACTGCTTAGTGATAGGAAAAAAAACCTTCAATAAAAATCTACACCTTTAACAAACAAAAACTAGACAGAGAGTAGTTGTATGTTTTCATGTAAGCTGTCATGAACAGACGTACGTAACATATCTGTATAGCTGACTTAGTTATACAAGATTTTACTTCTGGGTTTCTGAAATGATGTGTTATGGAAAATACATACTTTGTGTTAATCTTTTACTTTCAGAAAAAAATAAATGTTTCTTTAGCCGTACTATCAAGACTTTAGGGAATCAACAGGAAACCTAGTTGGTGGGACAATGCTACTGTAGATGTAGTGTTTTTTTGAGTTTGTGGTTTTCCTTCCTCTGTTTTGTAGCTAACAGTCGCATTTCAAGACTACCAGAAATAAAATAGGAAATGTTCTGGAATTGGCTTTGATTCCAGAAGCTTCTTCACACAATGATTCCAGAAGCTCCTTCACACAATGATTCCAGAAGCTTCTTCATACAATGATTCCAGAAGCTTCTTCACACAATGATTCCAGAAGCTTCACACAATGCTGTAGAACCAAGCTGGAAGAGTTTAGTAATTTGTGAACCAACACAGGGATTATTAACACATCTATTCTACAGTGTAAATCTTCATATTGCTATTAGTAGAATACTGGATACATTGATATAAACGACATCAACATAAACTATGTTCATTGAAGTGTATTCCAAGCAATGGAATACAATCTCCCCATCCATTACTGTGATAATTTGAAGTGTAATGTTTGGCAATATACAGTGCCCTGCAAAAGTATTCAGACCTCTTTGATATCTTCACATTTTAAAATGGATTTAATAGTCATTTTTTTGTCAACAATCTACACAAAATACTGTAATATCAAAGTGAAAGAACATTTATTTATTGTATTTCATTTTGTATTATTTTTTTTAAATATATAAAATATAGTGTTGCGTAAGTATTCAGCTCTGAGTCACTACATGTTAGAATCACCTTTGGCAGCGATTACAGCTGTGAGTCTTTCTGGGTAAGTCTCTTAAGAGTGATTACAGCTGTGAGTCTTTCTGGGTAAGTCTCTTAAGAGCGATTACAGCTGTGAGTCTTTCTGGGTAAGTCTCTTAAGAGTGATTACAGCTGTGAGTCTTTCTGGGTAAGTCTCTTAAGAGTGATTACAGCTGTGAGTCTTTCTGGGTAAGTCTCTTAAGAGTGATTACAGCTGTGAGTCTTTCTGGGTAAGTCTCTTAAGAGTGATTACAGCTGTGAGTCTTTCTGGGTAAGTCTCTTAAGAGCGATTACAGCTGTGAGTCTTTCTGGGTAAGTCTCTTAAGAGTGATTACAGCTGTGAGTCTTTCTGGGTAAGTCTCTTAAGAGTGATTACAGCTGTGAGTCTTTCTGGGTAAGTCTCTTAAGAGTGATTACAGCTGTGAGTCTTCTTGGGTAAGTCTCTAAGAGCTCTCCACTCCTGGATTGTGCAATATTTACCCATTCATCTTTTCAAAATTCTTCAAGCTCTGTAAAGATGTTTGGTCGATCATGGCTAGACAGCAAGTTTGAAGTCTTGTCATAGCTTTTCAAGCAGATTTAAGTTCAAACTGTAATTTTGCCACTCGGACACATTGACTCTTCTTGGTAAGTAAATCCAGTGTAGATTGGGGTGGCAGGTAGCCTAGTGGTTAAAGTGTTGGACTAGTAACCGAAAGGTTGCAAGATCGGATCCCTGAGCTGACAAGTTAAAATCTGTTGTTCTGCTCCTGAACAAGGCAGTTAACCCACTGTTCCTAGGCCGTCATTGAAAATAAGAATTTGTTCTTAACTGTCTTGCCTAGTTAAATATATAAATAAAGATTTGGCTGTGTGTTGTAGGTTATTGTCCTGCTGGAAGGTGAATTCCTCTCCCAGTGTCTGGTGGAAAACAGACTAAAGCTGGTTGTCCTATAGCATTTTGCCTGTGCTTAGCTCTGTCCCATTTCTTTTTATCCTGACAATACCCAGTCTTTTGCTGAAGTCAAGCATAACCACCCATATCGTGATGCAGTGATTTACCATGCTTAAAAATAAGGAGGTAGTTACTCAGTGATGTGTTCGATTTGCCCCAAACATAAGGCTATGCATTCAGGCCAAAAAGTGTATTTATTTGCTGTGTTCTTTTGCAGTATTACTTTAATGCCTTGTTGCCTACAAGATGTATGTTTAGGAATATTTGTATTTTGTACATTTGTATTCTTCTCTGTCATTTAGGTCATTATTGTGGAGTAGCTACAATGTTGTTGATCCATCCTCAGTTTTCTGTAGCTGTTTAAAAATCACCAATGACCTCATGGTGAACTCCCTGAACAGTTTCCTTCCAGTCCTGCAGCTCAGTTCAGAAGGACGGCTGTATCTTTGATGTGTCTGGGTGGTTTAATACATCACCCACAACATCGTTATTAACTTGACCGTGCTTAAAGATATATTCAATGTCTGATTTGTTGTTACCCATCTACCAAACACTGCCCTTCTTTGTGATGCTTTCAAAAAGCTCCCTGGTCTTTGTAGTTGAATCGGTGCTTTAAATGCAATACTTCACTCAGGGACCTTACATATGTTGTATGTATGGAGGACAGAGGAAGGGGAAGTCATTCAAAAATCATGTCAACACCTATTAATTCCTGAACTGATTTAGGCTTGCCTAAAGAAATGGTCTGAACACTTATGCAACGACTATATTTTAGTTATGAATTTTTTATTTATCTTAAAAATGTAATAAAATGCTTCTTCCACTTTGATGTTACAGAGTATTTTGTGTCGATTGTTGACAAAAATGACAAATAAATCAATTTTAATTCCACTTTGTAACACAATAAAATGTGAAGAAAGCCAAGGGGTGTGAATAAGGCACTATATATGGACGCTGGCAACCATATTTCAGCCAGTAGCAAATTAATCTGGCATGAACCTCCCTCTCTTCTCTTCTCCTTGAAAAGTCATTACCAGACCAACTTCCTGTGGTCTGAGTGGTCATTCTCTATGAGATTATTAGATTAGAACCAGATATGAAGTGAACATTAAAAGTGAATTACTTACAGTAATCACAGACCAGCCATTGTTGTGCAGCGCTGGCAGCCTGTGAGAAGCTTGGCAAGCAGCCAGCACTTCATTCTTGTAAAACCAAGCTGGCAGGAGAAAGCTCAGTGAGAGAAGAGAGACCCCCCTCCCTTCACACACACACACACACACACACACACACACACACACACACACACACACACACACACACACACACACACACACACACACACACACACACACACACACACACACATGCTCACACACAATCTCTCACACTCTCTTACACACGCACAATCCCCCTCCTACACACACCACCGCCATACTCCCTGCAGAAGCTCAGACAGAATGATATTAGAGTGGGAGGGGCGTTGCCAGTTGCTGTGCCGCCCAGCCAAAGGTCACAGTTCACAGTGATGATGTGTCAGCATGGCAGGAGGCCTGAAATACAGCCCCCCCCCCCCCCCCCCCCCCTCGCTCTCTCTCTCTGTCTGTCTCTTTCTCTGGGGGGGCTGGAGGACTGGGGGTTTGGAGTCTGGGGGACTGAGAGTTAGATAGGACTAGAGGACTGGGGGTTTGGAGTCTGGGGGACTGAGAGTTAGATAGGACTAGAGGACTGGGGGTTTGGAGTCTGGGGGACTGAGAGGCTGAGGGGACTGGGGGGTTTGGAGTCTGGGAGGCTGAGGGGGGGAAAGGACTGGAGGGCTGGGAGGTTGGAGTCTGGGGACCTAAAGGGCGGAGAGGACTGGAGGACTGCGAGCTTGGAGTCCGTGGAGCTGAGGGGTGAAGAAGACTTGGGGTTTGGAATCTGAGGCACTGAGGGGCGGGAAAAAGCAAAGGCGAATAATCAAACCTTCTCGTAGTGTTCTGCCATTTTGCTTTCCCCTCTCCATTCAGGTCAGATCAGTGTAGATGAACGAAAGGTGATGAGGAGAGGGAGCTACGTTAGACTACTGAGATGTAGTCGTCAGTCTCTAAACTCCGGTGTTGTTTCTCTCCCTCCCTCCCCTCCCTCCTCTCTTCTTGTTGAGGGGTTTAGGGGCTTCATGGATCGACTCTGGAATTCTCTTCCCTACCAGAGGAACTGTAGACTGTAGACACCAAAATCAAAATCATCAAAATCAAATTTTATTTGTCACGTGCGCCGAATACAACAGGTGTAGACCTTACAGTGAAATGCTTACTTAGAAGCCCTTAACCAACAATGCTTTAAGAAGTTAAGAAAAAAAAAAAACGCAAGTGTTAAGTAAAAAATAGATAAGTAGAAAATAGAAAATAAAAGTAACAAATAATTAAACAGCAGCAGTAAAATAACAATAGGGAGGCTATATATAGGGGGTACCGGTACAGAGTCAATGTGCTGGGGCACCGGGTAGTCGAGGTAATTGAGGTAATATGTACATGTAGGTAGAGTTAAACTGACTATGCATAGATTATAAACAGAGAGTAGCAGCGTAAAAGAGGGGTCTGGGTAGCCCTTTGATTAGCTGTTCAGGAGTATTATGGCTTGGGCGTAGAAGCTGTTTAGAAGCCTTTTGGACCTTGACTTGGTGCTCCGGTACCGCTTGCCAAGCGGTAGCAGAGAGAACAGTCTGTGAATAGGGTGGCTGGAGTCTTTAATATTTTTTATGGCCTTCCTCTGATACCGCCTGATATAGAGGTCCTAGATGGCAGGACGGTTGGCCCCGGTTATGTACTTGGCCGTACGCACTACCCTCTGTAGTGCCTTGCGGTCGAAGGCCGAGCAGATGCCGTACCAGGCAGTGATGCAACCCGTCAGGATGTGCAGCTGTAGAACCTTTTGAGGATCTGAGGACTCATGACAAATCTTTTCAGTCTCCTGAGGGGGAATAGGTTTTCTCATGCCATCTTCACAACTGTCTTACTGTGTTTGAACCATGATAGTTTGTTGGTGATGTGGACACCAAGGAACTTGAAGCTCTCAACCTGTTCCACTACAGCCCCGTCAATATACTGTAGACAGTAGTGTATATACTGTAGACTGTAGTGTATATAATGTAGACTGTAGTGTATATACTGTATACTAGTGTATATAATGTAGACTGTAGTGTATATTCTGTAGACTGTCGTGTATAGACTGTAGTGTATATTCTGTAGACTGTCGTGTATAGACTGTAGTGTATATTCTGTATACTGTAGTGTATATAATGTAGACTGTATTGTATATAATGTAGAATGTAGTGTATATACTGTAGACAGTAGTGTATATACTGTAGACTGTAGTGTATATAATGTAGACTGTAGTGTATATTCTGTAGACTAGTGTATATAATGTAGACTGTAGTGTATATTCTGTAGACTGTCGTGTATAGACTGTAGTGTATATTCTGTAGACTGTCGTGTATAGACTGTAGTGTATATTCTGTATACTGTAGTGTATATAATGTAGACTGTATTGTATATAATGTAGAATGTAGTGTATATTCTGTAGACTGTAGTGTATATAATGTAGACTGTAGTGTATATAATGTAGGCGGTAGTGTGTATTCTGTAGACTGTAGTGTATATTCTGTCGACTGTAGTGTATAGACTGTAGTGTATATTCTGTAGACTGTAGTGTATATAATGTAGACTGTATTGTATATAATGTAGACTGTAGTGTATATTCTGTAGACTGTAGTGTATAGACTGTAGTATATATTCTGTAGACTGTAGTGTATATAATGTAGACTGTAGTGTATATTCTGTAGACTGTAGTGTATAGACTGTAGTGTATATTCTGTAGACTGTAGTGTATATTCTGTAGACTGTAGCGTATATAATGTAGACTGTAGTGTATATTCTGTAGACTGTCGTGTATAGACTGTAGTGTATATTCTGTAGACTGTAGTGTATATTCTGTAGACTGTAGTGTATATTCTGTAGACTGTAGTGTATATTCTGTAGACTGTAGTGTATATTCTGTAGACTGTAGTGTATAGACTGTAGTGTATATTCTGTAGACTGTAGTGTATATAATGTAGACTGCAGTGTATATAATGTAGACTGTAGTGTATATTCTGTAGACTGTCGTGTATAGACTGTAGTGTATATTCTGTAGACTGTAGTGTATATTCTGTAGACTGTAGTGTATAGACTGTAGTGTATATTCTGTAGACTGTAGTGTATATACTGTATACTGTAGTGTATATAATGTAGACTGTAGTGTATATTCTGTAGACTGTGGTGTATATAATGTAGACTGTAGTGTATATTCTGTAGACTGTAGTGTATAGACTGTAGTGTATATTCTGTAGACTGTAGTGCATATTCTGTAGACTGTAGTGTATATTCTGTAGACCGTAGTGTATATTCTGTAGACTGTAGTGTATATTCTGTAGACAGTAGTGCATATTCTGTAGACTGTAGTGTATATTCTGTAGACTGTAGTGTATATTCTGTAGACTGTAGTGTATATTCTGTAGACTGTAGTGTATATTCTGGAGACTGTAGTGTATATTCTGTAGACTGTAGTGTATAGACTGTAGTGTATATTCTGTAGACTGTAGTGTATATAATGTAGACTGCAGTGTATATAATGTAGACTGTAGTGTATATTCTGTAGACTGTCGTGTATAGACTGTAGTGTATATTCTGTAGACTGTAGTGTATATTCTGTAGACTGTAGTGTATAGACTGTAGTGTATATTCTGTAGACTGTAGTGTATATACTGTATACTGTAGTGTATATAATGTAGACTGTAGTGTATATTCTGTAGACTGTGGTGTATATAATGTAGACTGTAGTGTATATTCTGTAGACTGTAGTGTATAGACTGTAGTGTATATTCTGTAGACTGTAGTGCATATTCTGTAGACTGTAGTGTATATTCTGTAGACCGTAGCGTATGGACTGTAGACTGTAGTGTATATTCTGTAGACTGTAGCGTATATAATGTAGACTGTAGTGTATATTCTATAGACTGTAGTGTATATTCTGTAGACTGTAGTGTATATTCTGTAGACTGTAGTGTATATTCTGTAGACTGTAGTGTATATTCTGTAGACTGTAGTGTATATAATGTAGACTGTAGTGTATATTCTGTAGACTGTAGTGTATATAATGTAGACTGTAGTGTATATTCTGTAGACTGTAGCGTATAGACTGTAGACCAGGGCTGCCCAACCCTTTTCCTGGAGATCTACTGTCCTCTGGGTTTTCAGTCCAACCCTAATTTAACACACCTGATTCTACTAATTAGCTGCTCAACAAGACCTTAACTAGCTGAATCAGGTGTGTTAAATTAGGGATGGACTGAAAACCTACAGGACAGTAGATCTCCAGGAAGAGGGTTGGACTGTCATGCTGTCAACTGTAGACTGTAGACTGAAGTGTATGGACTTTAGACTGTAGTGTATAGACTGGTGACTGTATTGTATATTCTGTAGACTGTAGTGTATAGACTGTAGACTGTAGACTGTAGTGTATATACTTTAGACTGTAGTGTATATACTGTAGACTGTAGACTGTAGTGTATAGACTGTAGACTGTAGACTGTAGTGTATATACTGTAGACTGTAGTGTATAGACTGTAGACTGTAGACTGTAGACTGTAGTGTATATACTGTAGACTGTAGTGTATAGACTGTAGACTGTAGACTGTAGTGTATAGACTGTAGACTGTAGACTGTATTGTATATACTGTAGACTGTAGTGTATAGACTGTAGACTGTAGTGTATAGACTGTAGACTGTAGTGTATATAATGTAGACTGTAGTGTATATAATGTAGACTGTAGACTGTAGTGTATAGACTGTAGACTGTAGACTGTAGTGTATATAATGTAGACTGTAGACTGTAGTGTATATAATGTAGACTGTAGTGTATATAATGTAGACTGTAGTGTATAGACTGTAGACTGTAGTGTATAGTACTGTATGATCTGGTGAGTGTTATATTACTGTAGATCTGTGAGTGTGATAGACTCACGTATGAACTGTAGCTGTAGTATACTGTATGTACTCGTAGTGTATATTCTGCTTAGGTACTGTAGTTCGTGATAGTAGACTGTTTAGACTGGTTAGTGTATATACTGTAGACTGTAGTGTATATTCTGTAGACTGTAGTGTGTAGACTGTAGACTGGTTGTTGATTGGATTTATATAGTTCTTACACTCCCCTACGTGTTTATTTGGACAGTGCGGCTAAAACTTTTAATTCGTCTCTATACTGCAGCATTTTGAATTTGAGATAAAACAATTTATTTGAGGCGACAGTACTTACTGTCACCTGTTATTTGAGGGTATATTCATTCATACAGTATCTATTTCAACATTAACTAATGAAATCACTTTATGTATCTAGTTTTTAGGCAAATTCACTTATAGAGTGTTCAATTTAGTCAAAAGTTTTGTATTTGCACGCAATGATTACATCAAGCTTGTGACTCTACAAATGTGTTGGATGCATTTGCTGTTTGTTTTGGTTGTGTTTCAGATTATTTTGTGCCCAATAGAAATGAATGGGTAAATAATGTATTGTGTCATTTTGGAGTTACCTTTTATTGTAAATGATAATATAATACGCTTCTAAACACTTCTACGTTAATGTGGATGCTATCATGATTATGGATTATCATGAATGAATCGTGACTAACCCTGAGTAAGAAAGTTACAGAGGCATAAATATCATTACCCCCCCCCCCCCCCCCCCCCAAGAATATACACCTCAACCTTCTAAATGAGACTAGAAACATAAAGTTTCATTTCCAAAACGGTGACATTTTCTACCGTATAAATATATATAAATAAATAAAACATTTTATTTCAAATACAAAATGCTGGAGTGTAGATTCAAATTAAAAGTTTTAGCTTCCCTGTCCAAATAAACACATTGAATCTTCGACAAAAAGGGTCAGATGACAATTAGGGGAAAGAAAAAATAAATCTATTGAAGCTCCCTCTGAGGAGATCTGTGGTGTTCTAGGGGTCTAGGGGGAACTCACGTTATCCACCACTAATGTGTAGCAATGTCTATCTTATCTTATGTTTTCTTTCTTTATCCAAAATAATGATTTGTAACTCCTTTAAAGGGAATATAGATAGCAACACAGTTTGTGGGTTATTGGGTTAAAGTGTGCTAATGTTATGTCACCCTGTTCTTTTCTTCATGCGCCTAGAGGTTGTTAAGGAGGGTGAGTAATATTACGTTTTGTTTTAAGTCTGTCTTCAATTAATTTCTCTGACGGGGTTCACGACGTTTCCTTGTCCACGGTACTGCAACAAAATGTTTCTCGTTGGTCAACTGAACCTGTCTAACACACGTAGGGGTGCAGCACGACCTGGGTGGGATGAGTCCTTTTGGTTCCTTTTTGTTCCTGTCTGTCCGTCTGTTTGTTCCTGGAGGTACTAGCCAAGGATGTCCGTTATCCATCCTCAATATTTTAAAGTGACGTCCTTCCCTTGTTTTCTCTCCTTCATCTGTACTGATTAGAGACAACTAGAGAGATGAAAGCACAATTTCAATCTTCCTCGTAGGGTTTGACCGTTTTGCTTTCCTGTCTGCTCAGATCCGTGTAGATGAAGGAAAGGAGACAAAGGGAGGATTCTACATGACACTTTTGAGATGCAGCCATCAGACTCTAACCTGCTGTGTATGTTGCCTCTCCTCCTCCTCCTTCCTAGGCGGCCCAGGGGGGTGGACACCGGACCCTGCTCTATGGTCACGCCATCCTCCTACGCCACTCCTTCAGTGGAATGGTGAGAATGGGGGAAATCTGCCACCCTGTCCCTCATAACCACAGTGGTTGTGTTCCAAATGGAACCTTTTTTCCCTTTATACTGCACTACCCCATAGGGCTCTGATAAAAAGCAGTGTACTTTATAGGGAATAGGGGTGCCCATTTGGGACACACGAAGTATCACCTATACAAACATTATACTGCAGTTGCTCCAATGGCCAAAGTATCTTCAATGAGTGGGTAGCCAGATCTGTGAAAGATTTCCCAGTACGAGAGCTGTATTACTAGTGGATATCCCTCCTACGTGTTGAATGAAAAGGTCACCAGTCCCCCACTGTTACTGTTACTGTATTACCTAAAACCTTATACTGCAGTTGCTCCAAAGATAACAGTGCCGATGGCTTGAGTTTTAAACTGTACATTAAACTGTATATTCTGTATGTGTTAATGCTACAAACAAACAAATGAAAGACAGACATATATTTTATCAGTCGATTTCCTTTTCTATCTTCTTGCTATTTCATATTGTGTGGCTTCTCAACAGTACCTGACCTGCTTGAAGACGTCAAGATCGTTGACAGACAAACTGTCATTTGACGTGGGATTACAAGAACATTCAATCGGTAACACTTCCTATTGCACACAGCCCTGCTCCCTGTGACTACATTTAGTGGTAGAGCTGTAAAAAGGAGGAGGTTGCCATTCGAGGCGCAGGTTATGTCTGCTATGGAGCCAGCCTTGTATTGGTAACTAGGCGACATCTAGGGAGTTTTCCCTAGCCACCGTGCTTCTACACCTGCATTGCTTACTGTTTGGGGGTTTTAGGCTGGGTTTCTGTACAGCACTTTGTGACATCGGCTGATGTAAGAAGGGCTTTATAAATACATTCGATTTGATTTATTGATTTGAACTACAAAATGAAGCAGAGCCATTTATCAAACCGGATGTGATACTTTAACTGTGACTATACTAGACATGCAGACTGGCTTCCATATTAATAGCTGACCCTGCTATGTGTATGTGTTGTAGCCCCCGGAATAGAGGGACTATATCAACCTGAAGACGTTACCACCAGGCAAAATGGCTGCCTTGAGGCTGTCCATTGCCCTGCTTTGAAACTGCTTTGATATTTGAAGACTTCAAAATGAACTGATTAACAATCACACAGCACATAACGAACTAATTAACAATCACACAGCACATAACGAACTGATTAACAATCACTCAGCACATAACGAACTGATTAACAATCACTCAGCACATAACGAACTGATTAACAATCACAGAGCACATAACGAACTAATTAACAATCACACAGCACATAATGAACTAATTAACAATCACACAGCACATAACGAACCGATTAACAATCACACAGCACATAACGAACTAATTAACAATCTCACAGCACATAACGAACTGATTAACAATCACACAGCACATAGCGAACTGATTAACAATCACACAGCACATAACGAACCGATTAACAATCACACAGCACATAACGAACTGATTAACAATCACACAGCACATAACGAACCGATTAACAATCACACAACACATAACGAACTGATTAACAATCACACAACACATAACGAACTAATTAACAATCACACAGCACATAACGAACTGATTAACAATCACACAGCACATAACAAACTAACAATCACACAGCACATAACGAACTGATTAACAATCACACAGCACATAACGAACCGATTAACAATCACACAGCACATAACGACCTGATTAACAATCACACAGCACATAACGCCCTGATTAACAATCACACAGCACATAACGAACCGATTAACAATCATGACGATACACTAGCACTGTCTGTGTAAATCCATGCTTTGGTACTTGGACTATGGACCACAAATTAAATGCAAGAAATTGTCATGCCAGTCAAACATTTGCATATTTATGTCCATTTCAGATGTACGATCTGTATCTTTCTGTTTTTGGTATGCTCATGTACAGTGTAGGAAGTTATGATTCATTTACAGTATATTACCATAGTCTTATTGTAATCTCAGAACAAGGAACCAAATCTGGAGTGTTAACAGTCTGGCCAGCTTCTATGGTAACAGTTGGACCAGTTACTATGGTAACAGTCTGGTCAGTTACTATGTTAACAGTCTGGTCAGCTACTATGTTAAAAGTCTTGTCAGTTACCATGGTAACAGTCTGTCACAAGAGACTATGGCAGTCTCATCCAAGTCCTGTTGTCCTCTATCTCTCCAGGTGAGGCATGCTGGTGGACCATCCACCCTGCGTCCAAGCAAAGGTCAGAGGGAGAGAAGGTCCGTATCGGAGACGACCTAATCCTGGTCAGCGTGTCCACAGAGAGGTACCTGGTGAGTATCAATTAGTCAGTCAATCAACCAAACAATCTATCAATCTTAATCTCAATCTTGTTAGCCAGGTCCCAGATCTGTTTGGGTTGTCTTGCCAGAGCAGGCTAGGAGGCTTGGAAAGGGAAAGAAACCCAAACAGATCCGGGACCAGGTTAGGAATAACATGACAACCCAAACAGATCCGGGACCAGGTTAGGAATAACATGACAACCCAAACAGATCTGGGACCAGGTTAGGAATAACATGACAACCCAAACAGATCTGGGGGCCAGATTAGGAATAACATGACAACCCAAACAGATCTGGGACCAGGTTAGGAATAACATGACAACCCAAACAGATCCGGGACCAGGTTAGGAATAACATGACAACCCAAACAGATCCGGGACCAGATTAGGAATAACAAGACAACCCAAACAGATCTGGGACCAGGTTAGGAATAACATGACAACCCAAACAGATCCGGGACCAGGTTAGGAATAACATGACAACCCAAACAGATCCGGGACCAGGTTAGGAATAACATGACAACCCAAACAGATCCGGGACCAGGTTAGGAATAACATGACAACCCAAACAGATCCGGAACCAGGTTAGGAATAACATGACAACCCAAACAGATCCGGGACCAGGTTAGGAATAACATGACAACCCAAACAGATCCGGGACCAGGTTAGGAATAACATGACAACCCAAACAGATCCGGGACCAGGTTAGGAATAACATGACAACCCAAACAGATCCGGGACCAGGTTAGGAATAACATGACAACCCAAACAGATCTGGGACCAGGTTAGGAATAACATGACAACCCAAACAGATCCGGAACCAGGTTAGGAATAACATGACAACCCAAACAGATCCGGGACCAGGTTAGGAATAACATGACAACCCAAACAGATCCGGGACCAGGTTAGGAATAACAAGACAACCCAAACAGATCCGGGACCAGGTTAGAATCACTCAACACTGTTATCCCCATCACATCATCCTCCACTTGAAATAGTCCTGTTGAAACTTTTTTAGTCTTTAGATACGGCTCTTTAGATACTTTAGATACGGCTCTTTAGATACTTTAGATACGGCTCCCCTCAGCCCTCGACAGTGACAAGGCAATCCCAGGGAGTACTTGAAGTGGCTATTCAGGAAGATCTTTAATGAAATTACTAGAGAACCATCCTTGTTTTCAGTTTCATTTTTATGGAAACCATTATCTGGCTGATGAGCTGACACATAATGGACTCTATGCTGTGCAGAATAATGCTTCTGAACTTAATTCATTTACTTCGAGAGGAAGGGAGAGGAAAGAGAGAGAGAGAGAGAGATGTGCTAAACAGAGATAGCAGTAGCTATTGGGGTGTGCTATACATGTATGCCTTTGGGGAGGCAAACATAGGTCTACTCAGCCTGAGTTTCAACTCCACCAAAGGGAATCATTGCCTGATTCATCCTCCTACTGAAAACATTAGATTGTAGCGCAACTATGACTTATCACAGAGGGGTAATTTCCTGAGTGACAAAGAATTATTGGTTTTCTGAAATCCTCTATAAAAAAATATACACGAAACATGTGAAGTGTTGGTCCCATGTTTCATGAGCAGAAATAAAAGATCATAGAATTTGTCCATACGTTCAAAAAAAGGTTATTTCTCTCACAAATGTGTTTACATCCCTTTTAGTGAACATTTCTCCTTTGCCAAGATAATCCATCCACCTGACAGGTGTGGCATATCAAGAAGCTGATTAAACAGCATGATCATTACACAGGTGTACCTTGTGCTAAGGATAATAAAAGGCCACTCTAAAATGCACAACACAATGCCACAGATGTCTCAAGTTTAATTTCTCTACCATAAGCCATCTCCAAACGTCATTTTAGAGAATTTAGCAGTACGTCCAACAGGCTTCACAACCGCAGACCCACATGTAACCACGCCAGCCCAGGACCTCCACATCCATCTTATTCACCTGCGGGATCGTCTGAGACCAGACACCCGGACATCTGATGAAACTGAGGAGTATTTCTGTCTGTGGCTGGGCCTGGCTCCCAAGTGGGTGAGCCTATGCCCTTCTATGCCATGGCTGTGACTCTACCCAGTCATGTGAAATAGATAGATTAATTTATTTCAATTGACTGATTTCCGTATATAAACTGTAACTCAGTAAAAAACGTTGAAATGGTTGCAGGTTGCGTTTATATTTTTGTTCAGTATACATCATTGATTTAACCCAACTCAGTATACTCTGTTTTGTCTCATTTAATTCTGAACATCTTTGAACATTGTTGTCAGAGTCCCGGCCCCTGTCTGTGTCGAGCTGTGCGTTGTGGATTAAACTGGTGTTGGCAGTCTCATTGTGATCAGTGGGCCATGGGATCCCATTGAGCTGCACAATCTCCCCAGCAAAGACCAGTCTGGCTTGAGATCTTATTCTGGAATGGTAGCTGATGCAGGTCCTTAAAGAGGGTTTAGGGTCTTAGTGGCTGTAACGCACTGTGGATACAGAAGGTATACATCGACCAGTACCGATATGCTGTAGAGGCATATCCAAAAAGCTGGCAGGGTCGAGACAAAGTTGTTAAATGCCAACTAGATTTAAATCTTTCCTTTACCAGCCCCTCAAATCCCTGTCTCTGTCTCACACACACACACACACACACACACACACACACACACACACACACACACACACACACACACACACACACACACACACACACACACACACACACACACACACACACACACACACACACACACACACACACACACACACACACACACACACACACACACACACACACATACACACAGACACACACACACACACACACACACACTCACACAAACACACCACTGGTCCTAACCCTACTCTGTGTGTCCTCTCTTCCAGCACCTGTCCATCTCTAACGGTAGTTTCCAGGTGGATGCCTCCTTTATGCAGACTCTGTGGAACGTCCAGCCTACCCGGTCAGGAAGCAACGTGGCTGTGGGCAAGTACACCACAACTCAGTAATATCATTACATTTTCAGGTTAATACTTCATTATGAACTAGGACGTATTCAGTTGTTGAAGGAATGCTATGCTCCCCTGGGTAACCTGTGTTTGTAAGACACTTAATAAACATCAAATCAGAGTTTATTTGGTCACGTGCACAGGATACAGCGGGTCAAATCAAATCACATGTTATTGATCACATACACGTGGTTAGCAGATGTTAATGTGAGTGTAGCGAAATGCTTGTGCTTCTAGTTCCCGACAGTGCAGTAATATCTAACAAGTAATCTAACCTAACTATTCCCCAACAACTACCTTATAAACATAAGTGTAAAGGAATGAATAAGAATATGTACATATAAATATATAGATGAGCGATGGCCGGACGGCATAGGCAAGATGCAGTAGATGGTATAGAGTACAGTATATACATAAGAGATGAGTAATGTAGGAATGTAGGTAAACATTATATAAAGTGACATTGTTTAAAGTGACTAGTGATACATTTATTACATCCAATGTTTTATTATTAAGTGGCTAGAGATTTGAGTCGGTATGTTGACAGCAGCCACTCCATGTTATTGATGGCTGTTTAACAGTCTGATGGCCTTGAGATAGAAGCTATAAACAGGACAGTGAAATGGTTGCTTGCAAGCTCTTCCTCAACAATGCAGTTATATTAGTCATATAAAAGAAACACACATTAGAATAAACACTAAATACAGGCCCATATAGATCAGTCATTCAATCAATCAGATTGTCACTAAGGCTACGTACGGTGGACAAAATGCACCATACCTTCAAAAGCTCCCTATTGATCTTAGTGTCTTGTGTTTGTCCAATAGGATTCCTGTGTGGTGGTCACGTGATGCGTCTGTGTCACGGACATGATGAGAGTCTGACCATACCTGGATCAGAGGCCAGCGAGATGGAGCAGAGGTATAGTAGACTTCCTGTCAGCCATTTTAAAATTGTGACTGTAACACTGTCAGAGCATAAGAGGTACAGTAGGCTTCTTGTCTGCCATTTTAACTGTAGGTTTGGATCTCTCCTGTAAACCCACTTTTAACACTGTCATATAATCACTTACGGTTACTTTTAATCACTTTGAAGATACATTTTAGTCAAACGTCATTACAGGCTGTAAGCTCTACTATTGAGGACCATTTTAACTGACACTTACAGCTACTTCTAAAGATTGTTCTTCATGTTTTAGAGAGATTTCAGTTAAATGCTATGACATTCCATCACCATTCTGTTGAATCGTTGAGAGAGAAATGGGATAAAATAGTGCTAAGTCTATCTTGATGACAATCTGCCTGTGTATCAGATGGGGATCTGGGACACTCACTCCTTAGCCTGAAGTGTCACACCTTGTGCAATTAAAGATGTGTTGGAATGCTTCCGGAGGGCAGTCAAGTCTGTTTGCGCGGCAGAGGTCCTGAGTTCTAGTCTCGGTATGCGCTGAGGCAGAGGTCCTGAGTTCTAGTCTCGTATGCGCTGAGGCAGAGGTCCTGAGTTCTAGTCTGGGGTATTCGCTGAGGCAGAGGTCCTGAGTTCTAGTCTCGGTATGCGCTGAGGCAGAGGTCCTGAGTTCTAGTCTCGGTATGCGCTGAGGCAAAGGTCCTGAGTTCTAGTCTCGGTATGCGATGAGGCCGAGGTCCTGAGTTCTAGTCTCGGTATGCGCTGAGGCCGAGGTCCTGAGTTCTAGTCTCGGTATGCGCTGAGGCTGAGGTCCTGAGTTCTTGTCTCGGTATTCGCTGAGGCCGAGGTCCTGAGTTCTAGTCTCGTATGCGCTGAGGCAGAGGTCCTGAGTTCTTGTCTCGGTATTCGCTGAGGCCGAGGTCCTGAGTTCTAGTCTCGTATGCGCTGAGGCAGAGGTCCTGAATTCTAGTCTGGGGTATTCGCTGAGGCAGAGGTCCTGAGTTCTAGTCTCGGTATGCGCTGAGGCCGAGGTCCTGAGTTCTAGTCTCGGTATGCGCTGAGGCCGAGGTCCTGAGTTCTAGTCTCGGTATGCACTGAGGCAGAGGTCCTGAGTTCTAGTCTCGGTATGTGCTGGGGCAGAGGTCCTGAGTTCTAGGCTCACTGCGCTGTGCACCCGCATTGTGATGAATGGAAAAAGACAGCTGTTACAAAACACCTAGGTCTATTGGCATGACATTCTACGATTGTCATTAGGCTTACACTTGTAGCCTGAATTGAGGCGTCCACTGTTGTCCACGCGCGCCTCTTTCTCGGCCACTCATCTCCACCTTGTCCGAGAGCATCTCGGACACTCATCTCCACCTTGTCCGAGAGCATCTCGGACACTCATCTCCACCTTGTCCGAGAGCATCTCGGACACTCATCTCCACCTTGTCCGAGAGCATCTCGGACACTCATCTCCACCTTGTCCGTCTTCTCCTCAAACCACAACGCAATATGGAGTGTATACCACCCGGTTTCCAGTCAAGTTGCTCATGTTTCATGCGGCTGACCTGCACTAATGTTAAGTAAATGTGTAGTAGCCTATAGTTCTTAGAGCATGTTGTATTAATTGTACTGGTACGGCGTACCCCCACTATTTATTTTTCCCGGGACGCTGTACCAGACCTGATCCCTCTCCTCCCTTTCTGTGTCCCCAGGATAGTGAACTATGAGATGGGTAAAGGAATTTCCAAGTCCCGCTCCCTATGGAGGCTGGAGCCCCTCAGGATCGGGTGAGCTCTCCCCCATCTAACCCATCTTTACTCTGACCCTAACCCCATTCCCACCCTCTCTCACTTATCCATTTCACAGACACTCTCTGACCTTCCCTGCACTCACTCACTTTCAGACACACTTCAGACTCCTACACTCTTAGAAAAAATATCCACTATCTAGAACCTTAAAGGTTACTTTGGCTGTCCCCATAGGATAACCCTTTGAAGAGCCCTTTGTGGTTGCAGGTAGAACCCTTTTGGTTGAGAATATAGACACCCAATACACTTTCAGACACCTTGAAGTCAATGGCATTTTCCATGAACCACCTGGTTGTATATGACGTATAATGCATTATTAACCTTTATTTCACCAAAAGAATCTCTTGAGATTCAAGCATTATCAGAATGGCGCTGCAAGGTATAGCTGCCGTTTTACGTTTTACTGGCTCCTGAACAATTATTCAACTTTTTATTTTTATTTTCACTGATCTGAACTTTTTTGTTCATAATGTTTCCTCCATCGTTCCCTATGACCGTAAAGAGCTTCTGGATATCAGAACAGCGATTTGGACGAAGATTTCTACTTCAATGAGTCGGCAGTTCTGGACATACTAATCTCTGAGACTCGGAAAAGAAAGAGAGGCCGACATGCTGGCATGCTGACGAAACTACATCGACAATTAAATAATCCGCCTCTACCCTCCGTTCTATTGGCGAACGTACAATCACTGGCGAATAAACTGTACAAGCTCCGTTGGAGACTATCCTATCAACGGGACCTGAAGAACTGTAACATCTTATGTTTCTCGGAGTCGTGGCTAAACAAGGACATGGATAATATACATCTAGCTGGTTCTTCTATGCATAGACAGGATCGAATGGCAGCTGTGAACGACAGCCTCGCTCAAGGGGGACGTGTGTGGCTTTGTTAACAACAGCTGGTGCGCAATCTCTAATATTAATTAAGTCTTGAGCTTCTGCTCGCCTGAATTAGAATATCTCATGATAAGCTGTAGACCATACTATTTACCAAGAGAGTCTATTTACCACCACTAACTGCACTCAACAAACTGTATAGGGCCATAAGCAAATGTTCCGAACGTCTGTGTGATCATGCTCTCCGTAGCTGATGTGAGTAAGACCTTTAAACAGGTTAACATTCACAAGGCCGCAGGGCCAGACGGAATAACAGGATGTGTACTCAGAGCATGCGCTGACTCACATCAACACCATCATCCCAGACACCCTGGACCCACTCCAATTCGCGTATCAACCCCAACAGATCCACAGATAATGCAATCTCTATTGCACTCCACATGACCCTCTTCCACCTGGACAAGAGGAACACCTATGTGAGAATACTAGTCATTGACTACAGCTCAGCGTTCAACACCATAGTGCCCTCCAAGCTCATCACTAAGCTAAGGACCCTGGGACTGAACACCTCTCTCTGCAACTGGATCCTGGACTTTCTGATGGGCCGCCCCGCCACGCTGATCCTCAACACGGGGGCCCCTCAGGGGTGTGTGCTTAGTCCCCTCCTCTACTCCCAGTTCACCGATATCTGCGTGGCCGCAGACGACTCCAACACTGTCATTAAGTTTGCAGACGACACGACGGTGGTATGCCAGATCACCGGTGACAATGAGACAGCCTGTAGGGAGGAGGTCAGAGACCTGTCAGTGTGGTGCCAGGACAACAACCTTTCCCTCAACGTTAGCATGACAAAGGAGCTGACTGTGGACTACAGGAAACGGAGGGCCGAGCACGCCGCCATTCACATTGACAGAGCTGTAGTGGAGTGGGTCGAGAGCTTTAAGTTCCTTCGTGTCCACATCACTGACGAATTAACATGGTCAACACACACCAACACAGTCGTGAAGAGTGCACGACAACGCCTCTTCCCTCCCTCTCAGGGGGCTGAAAAGATTAGGCATGGGACCTCAGATCCTAAAAAGGTTATACAGCTGCACCATTGAGAGCATCTTGAATAGCTTCATCACTGCTTGGTATGGCAACTGCGTGGTGTCCATCTGCAAGGCACTACAGATGGTAGTGCGTACGGCCCAGTACATCTCTGGGGCAAAAGCGTCCTGCCATCCAGGAATCTATACCAGGCGGTGTCAGAGGAAGGCCCTAAACATTTTCTAAAACTCCACTAACCCAAGTCATAGATTGTTCTCTCTGCTACCGCACGGCAAGCGGTTCCGATGCATCATGTCTGAAACCAACCGGATCTTGAACAGCTCCTACCCCCAAGCCATACGACTGATAAATAGTTCATTCTGAGTAGCTATTTGGTTAATTATTTAACTATCTGCATTGACTCTTGTGACTCCTCACATGAGCTGCTGCTACTGTTAATTATCTATCCTGTTGCCTAGTCACTTTATCCCTACGTATATGTACATATCTACATCAATTACCTCGTACCCCTGCACAGCAGCTCGGTAGCAGCTCGGTAGTGTTACCCCGTGTATATAGACAAATTATCGTTACTCGTTGTGTATTTATTATTACTTGTATTATTATTATTATTATTGTTATTATGATTATTATTATTACGTGTTATTATTTTTCTATTATTTATTTCTCTACATTGTTTGGAAGGGCCTGTAAGTAAACATTTCACTGTTAGTCTACACCTGTTGTTTACAAAGCATGTGACAAAGGACATTTGATTTGATTTTGATTTGATTATAAGACATGCTATGAGCATTTTTAACAGCTTATTGATTCTTATTGGTTGATCCAATTATTTCATAATTTTGGAATGTAGTTTTAATATTGAAATGACAGTCCAAAGTGTGATGGATGTCCTCTCTGTCACATTGTATAAATTATTGGAGACAGGTGCAGGAATACGTAATAGGGGATTTTAATACTCCACCCAAAAATACAACATGCCATGAAAGGCACGGGGACGAAGCTCAAAACAAACACTTATACAAAAACACAGGGATGTAACCCAAACAAAAGAGTGAGCTTAACCTCTAATAAATACACGGGACGAGACCCGTAATGACAATACACGAGACAAGAGCCGTAATAACATTACACGAGACAAGACCCGTAATAACAATAGACGGGACGAGACCCGTAAGAACTAGTACACAATACACGCAGCACAAAAGCCGAAACAACAAAGCACAGGTACTCACAAGACCAACGAATATGGGAACAATAACCGACAAGACAATGGTAAACAGAGGGCACATATATACAATTACTAATCAAGGGTAATGGGAACCAGGTGTGCGTAATGAGACAAGACAGTCCGGGGTTGGTGGTAATGAATCCAGTTCAGTCACCCCTAGAAGGCCGGTGACGTAGACCTCCGGAGCTGGTGCACGAATGAGCAGCAGTATCGGGGTAATCCGTGAAAGTACCCCTCCCCCCCCTACGCGGAAAGACACCGGTCTCAGGGCGACCCCAGGGATGCGGGGCGGGTCATTCAGGGCGCCGATGGTGAAAATCCCTAGTCAGCGAAGCGTCTAGGATGTCAACCGCAGGAACCCAGCACCGCTCCTCTGGGCCGTACCCCTACCCTGACGCGCTGCACAAGCAGTGGGACGACACTGGCCTCGAGGACGACCACAGGAACGTGGTGCGGGTCGGTCAGGGCCAGTTGCAGCTGCTGAAGTTTCGTCGTTGTCAGACGGGCCAGTTGCAGTTGCCGAAGTTGCTGCATCGTTAGACGGGCCAGTTGCAGCTGCCAAAGTTGTGGCGTCGTCGGACGGGGCAGTTGCTGCTGCCGAAGTTGTGGCGTCGTCGGACGGGCCAGTTGCTGCTGCCGAAGTTGTGGCGTCGTCGGACGGGCCAGTTGCAGCGGTGTCGGACGGGCCATTTGCAGCGGCCGAAGTATCAGCGGTGTCGGACGGGCCAGTTGCAGCGGCCGAAGTATCAGCGGTGTCGGACGGGCCAGTTGCAGTGGTGTTGGGCGGGCCATTGCAGTGGTGTTGGGCGGCCCATTGCAGCTGCCAAAGTTGCGGCGGCGTTAGACGGGCCAGTTGCAGTTGCCGAAGTTGCGGCATCGTCGGACGGGCCATTCCCGCTGTCACCATTTAGTGTTGGTTATTCTGTCACGTTGTATAAATGATTGGAGTCAGCCGTTCCATGGATTCCAACCGTCAACTAATCATAAAACCCTTGACTAGGTTAATCAGGTAAGCTAGTTCAGGTCTATAACAACAATTTAAAGATATGGAGGTCCCCGAGGAGGTTTGAAAACCAGTGTACTAAGATATTTTTAAACAGTGGATGTGCTTCATTGTAGAAGGATGCTGAAATGCCTGAGGCTGTATGCTGTATGTCTCCTCTCCCCAAAATACATCTGAATGAAACACACTCAATGTCTCTAACAAACAGACACATTTTCACTCACACGTTAAGATAAGATAGCACTTTATTAATCCCCCAAAGGGGACATTTGATGGCACCAGCCAATACATACAACACCAATAAATACCCAATAAAACTCACCAAAAGACAACAAAAAAATACAAAAAACTGCATATCATCAACTCTTGTTGCGTGTCTTATAATCAAAATCAAAATCAAATCAAATGTTATTTGTCACATGCTTTGTTGACATGGTTGTTCCCCTATTTTTCATTGGGAATGGGTTATAGGGATTACTGTAGCATTTAGATTGACATCTCTCTGGGTTCCTCCCCTCTATGTGATTGGTCAGCTGGAGCGGTAGCCACATTCGCTATGGGCAGGCGTTCCGTCTGCGACACCTGTCCACCGGTCACTACCTGGCGCTGACCGAAGAGCAGGGTCTGGTCCTACAGGAGAGAGAAAAGTCCGATACCAAGTCCACCGCTTTCTGCTTCAGGGCTACCAAGGTTTGTCTGAATATATAGATGCTATAGATACTATATACATGTATATACTGTATATATAGTATGTATATACTATATTAGTATACTGTATATAGTAGTTATATAATATACTAGTATACTATATATATAGTGTGCATATACTATACTAGTATACTGTATATATAGTATGTATATACTATACTAGTATACTGTATATAGTAGGTATATAATATACTAGTATACTGCATATATAGTATGTATATAATACTAGTATACTGTATATATACCATTACAGTATGTCATATACTAGTATACTGTATATGTACTATGTATATACTATACTACTATACTGTATATATAGTATGTATATAATATACTAGTATACTGAATATATAGTATATCTATAATATACTAGTATACTGTATATATATAGTATGTATATACTATACTAGTATACTGAATATATAATATGAATATAATATACTAGTATATTGTATACATAGTATGTATATAATATACTAGTTTACTGTATATGTAGTATGTATATCATATACCAGTATACTGTGTATATATAGTATGAATATAATATACTAGTATACTGTATATATAGTATGTATATCATATATCATATACTAGTATACTGTATATATATAGTATGAATATAATATACTAGTATATTGTATATAGTATGTATATAATATACTAGTATATTATATTCATACTATATATTCAGTATACTATTCATGCATTATCTTGCCATGTACATTTCTTTATATTTCCTCAGATGAAGGTGTATTGGAGTATTGATTTTTATAGAAATGTCTGTGAAAGGTCAAAGCACACTAGACCCAGCTATATTTTAAAGAGTACGTACTGTACAATTTGACTTGTTAAAGGTCATTCTTGTAGCCCTACACAACTACCAGCAGTTACATTCTAGTCCAGAACTCAAGTCACACTGTCAATACAACAGAACTCAAGTCACACCGTCAATACAACAGAACTCAAGTCACACTGTCAATACAACAGAACTCAAGTCACACTGTCAATACAACAGAACTCAAGTCACACCGTCAATACAACAGAACTCAAGTCACACCGTCAATACAACAGAACTCAAGTCACACCGTCAATACAACAGAACCAAGTCACACCGTCAATACAACAGAACTCAAGTCACACCGTCAATACAACAGAACTCAAGTCACACCGTCAATACAACAGAACTCAAGTCACACCGTCAATACAACAGAACTCAAGTCACACCGTCAATACAACAGAACTCAAGTCACACCGTCAATACGGTGTGACTTAAATCCAAGATGGCGTAGCAGTCGGACGTGTGTTTGTCTTGTCTTGTCCCGTGTAAATAGTCCTCGTATTTTTCGTATACATTTCGTATATATTTTAATTTCACTTTCCATCTAGGAACTGAATATACATTCCTACATTCCGCCTCACCCAATGTGGTACGGACCTGCTATTTTTTATACTTTAGAACCGTAACCCCAATCAGAAGCTAGCCAGATAACTAGCTACTAGCTAGTAGTCAGTTAGCCACTGCTGCGGTCTTCACCCTTAACTCGGACACAGCCAGCTTCAGCTCGGGCCAATACCTGCCAGTCTGCAAGCGCGATATCAACCCAGTGCATATAGGACTGCTTTTTCTCTACCACATCACCGGATTCCTGACGCAAGCTCTGGACAATTACACCGTATCATCACAGCTAGCTAGCTGCAACCGAGTGGCTACTACTGGCTAACACCTCTGTCCCGAAGCAAGCACCAGTTAGCCTTGAGCTAGCCTCGAGCTAGGCCCATCTGCCGGCTAGCCGAAGAGGTCTACCAGCGAATTCTTGGGCTACAATACCTCTTTTGCCAATTGGACTGGACCTTTTTTTGCCGACACAGAGCCCTGCCAATCCATCACAACTGGTCTAAATCAGCTACAAGCTAATTTAGCCATTTTTTGCCGCTGCTAGCAGCTTTTACCTTCTGCACAGACACCAGCCCTGTTATTAGCCTGGATATTACTCACCAATTTACCAGCATCGGACTGTCTCTCGACAACAACGCCGGATTCCTGCCGTAATCCCTGAGCCACTACTTCTGATCCTCACAGCTAGCTTGCAGCTAGCGCAGCTAGCGCCACTGCCACGAAGCTAGCACCAGTTAGCAAACACAATTCTACAATTCACAACCTCTCTTTCGCCATCGCCATCCGGCTTGGATTCTCTGTCGACACGACCACGTCTGAGCAGACCCCCTCCGTCTGAGCAGACCACCCCCCGGGCTACTAACTTTAAACGCCGCGTGCTAGCTTAGTGGAGGCCTCCCTGCTCCATCTACGGCTGCCCCCTGGACACTATGATCACTTGGCTACATAGCTGATGCCTGCTTGACTGTCCATTAATTCACGGTACTCCATTCTGTTTATTTGTGTTTTATCTGTCGGCTCTGTGCTTTAACTCAGGATCTGTGTGTAGTTAATCCGACCCTCTCTGCCTAGTCGTCGCCATTTTTACCTGTTGTTGCTGTGTTAGACTAGCACCCTGTTATTGCTGCTGTTATCTTACCTGTTGTTTTAGCTAGCTCTCCCAATCAAGACCTGCAATCACTTTATGCCTTATTGTATGTCTCTCTCAAATATCAATATGCCTTGCATACTGTTGTTCAGGCTAGTTATCATTATCATTGTTTTGGTTTGCAATGGACCCCGTAGTTCCACTCTCCGTACCTCTGATACCTCCTTTGTCCCACCCCCCACACATGCGGTGACCTCACCCATTGAGACCAGCATGTCCAGAGATACAACCACTCTTATCATCACCCAGTGCCTGGGCTTGCCTCCGCTGTACCCGTGCCCCACCATACCCCTGTCTGCACATTATGCCCAGAATCTATTCTACCACGCCCATAAATCTGCTCCTTTTATTCTTTGTCCCCAACGCTCTAGGCGACCAGTTTTGATAGCCTTTAGCCGCACCATCATCCTACTACTCCTCTGTTCCTCGGGTGATGTGGAGGTAAACCCAGGCCCTGCATGTCCCCAGTCACCCTCATTTGTTGACTTCTGTGATCGAAAAAGCCTTGGCCTCATGCATGTCAACATCAGAAGCCTCCTCCCTAAGTTTGCCTTACTCACCGCTTTAGCACACTCTGCCAACCCTGATGTCCTTGCCGTGTCCGAATCCTGGCTTAGGAAGGCCACCAAAAATTCTGGGATTTCCATACCCAACTATAACACTTTCCGTCAAGATAGAACTGCCAAAGGGGGAGGAGTTGCAATCTACTGCAGAGATAGCCTGCAAAGTTCTGTCATACTTTCCAGGTCTATGCCCAAACAGTTCGAACTTCTAATTTTAAAAATTAAACTCTCCAGAAATAAGTCTCTCACTGTTGCCGCCTGCTACCGACCCCCCTCAGCTCCCAGCTGTGCCCTGGACACCATCTGTGAATTGATCGCTCCCCATCTAGCTTCAGAGTTTGTTCTGTTAGGTGACCTAAACTGGGATATGCTTAACACCCCGGCAGTCCTACAATCCAAGCTTGATGCCCTCAATCTCACACAAATCATCAAGGAACCCACCAGGTACAACCCTAAATCCGTAAACATGGGCACCCTAATAGACATTATCCTGACCAACCTGCCCTCCAAATACACCTCTGCTGTCTTCAATCAAGATCTCAGCGATCACTGCCTCATTGCCTGTATCCGCCACGGGTCCGCGGTCAAACGACCACCCCTCATCATTGTCAAACGCTCCCTAAAACACTTCTGCGAGCAGGCCTTTCTAATCGACCTGGCCCGGGTACCCTGGAAGGATATTGACCTCATCCCGTCAGTTGAGGATGCCTGGTCATTCTTTAAAAGTTACTTCCTCACCATATTAGACAAGCATGCTCCGTTCAAAAAATGCAGAACCAAGAACAGATATAGCCCTTGGTTCACTCCAGACCTGACTGCCCTCGACCAGCACAAAAACATCCTGTGGCGAACTGCAATAGCATCGAAGAGCCCCCGCGATATGCAACTGTTCAGGGAAGTCAGGAACCAATACACGCAGTCAGTCAGGAAAGCAAAGGCCAGCTTTTTCAAGCAGAAATTTGCATCCTGTAGCTCTAACTCCAAAAAGTTCTGGGATACTGTAAAGTCCATGGAAAACAAGAGCACCTCCTCCCAGCTGCCCACTGCACTGAGGCTAGGTAACACGGTCACCACTGATAAGTCCGTGATAATCGAAAACTTCAACAAACATTTCTCAATGGCTGGCCATGCCTTCCTCCTGGCGACTCCAACCTTGGCCAACAGCCCCGCCCCCCCCCGCTGCTACTCGCCCAAGCCTCCCCAGCTTCTCCTTTACCCATATCCAGATAGCAGATGTTCTGAAAGAGCTGGAAAACCTGGATCCATACAAATCAGCTGGGCTTGAAAATCTGGACCCCCTATTTCTGAAACTGTCCGCCGCCATTGTCGCACCCCCTATTACCAGCCTGTTCAACCTCTCCTTCGTATCATCTGAGATCCCCAAGGATTGGAAAGCTGCCGCGGTCATCCCCCTCTTCAAAGGGGGAGACACCCTGGACCCAAACTGTTACAGACCTATATCCATCCTGCCCTGCCTATCTAAGGTCTTCGAAAGCCAAGTCAACAAACAGATCACTGACCATCTCGAATCCCACCGTACCTTCTCCGCTGTGCAATCCGGTTTCCGAGCCGGTCACGGGTGCACCTCAGCCACGCTCAAGGTACTAAACGATATCATAACCGCCATCGATAAAAGACATTACTGTGCAGCCGTCTTCATCGACCTGGCCAAGGCTTTCGACTCTGTCAATCACCATATTCTTATCGGCAGACTCAGTAGCCTCGGTTTTTCTAATGACTGCCTTGCCTGGTTCACCAACTACTTTGCAGACAGAGTTCAGTGTGTCAAATCGGAGGGCATGTTGTCCGGTCCTCTGGCAGTCTCTATGGGTGTACCACAGGGTTCAATTCTCGGGCCGACTCTTTTCTCTGTATACATCAATGATGTTGCTCTTGCTGCGGGCGATTCCCTGATCCACCTCTACGCAGACGACACCATTCTATATACTTCCGGCCCTTCCTTGGACACTGTGCTATCTAACCTCCAAACGAGCTTCAATGCCATATAACACTCCTTCCGTGGCCTCCAACTGCTCTTAAACGCTAGTAAAACCAAATGCATGCTTTTCAACCGGTCGCTGCCTGCACCCGCACGCCCGACTAGCATCACCACCCTGGACGGTTCCGACCTAGAATATGTGGACATCTATAAGTACCTAGGTGTCTGGCTAGACTGCAAACTCTCCTTCCAGACTCATATCAAACATCTCCAATCCAAAATCAAATCAAGAATCGGCTTTCTATTCCGCAACAAAGCCTCCTTCACTC
>NC_092112.1:13186739-13239239 GCF_045679555.1 Salvelinus alpinus | reverse complement strand
CCTGCTGGTCTATAGCTACTCTCTGCTGTACTCGGCAGCCTGAAGCTATCTCTGATGAGGCCTGAATGGGCTCTGTGTGTGTGTGTGTGTGTGTGTGTGTGTGTGTGTGTGTGTGTGTGTGTGTGTGTGTGTGTGTGTGTGTGTGTGTGTGTGTGTATGTGTGCGTGTGCGTGTGTGCCACATGTGTATATGCATGTGTGCGCATACACGTTTGCGTGTGTCTGTTTGTGTGTATGCCTGCGTGTGTGTCTCTCTCCCACAGGAAAAGATTGAGTCTGGTACAAAGAACCGGGACATTGAAGGCATGGGAGTAGCAGAGATCAAGTACGGAGACTCAGCCTGCTTCGTCATGCATGTGGCTACAGGGCTGTGGTTGTCCTACCAGACGCCTGACGCTAAAGCCTCCCGTATAGGACCCCTCAAGAGAAGGGTGAGTTATTATACTGGTTCACTGTTCTAATAGTGTGGATAAATCGTCAAAATGTGGTCCTTTCAACGACTTTGCGTTTGAATAATAATTTAATAATGTACCAAGGCTACTTTCATTACAAAGTTGTCTTTTACATAATTATAAACTTGTCCCTGTCATGTAGCTACTCTATCATGACTTTGGCAAGCAGAAGGAGTGTGTCTGGCCAATGAAATCACTTTAAGTAGTGGGTCAGCGTAGGGATTGGGTAGACCCAGGTTCTCTTTCAGCAGGATAACCAGGAAGTCGTCACCATAATCAGATTATCACATTAGTGAATATTCATGACTTTATACTACTGTAAGTAGTGGGATAATCTAGTGTGGATATTGGGACAGACTGTAGATGAAACCAGAGTCCCCATAATGAGAGGACTTTATACAGAGGATTAGACGTTAGTGTCATAGCTTCCCACTGTGAGTCACATCTTACCAGCTGGCGTGTTGTCAAGGCCTCCTGGCCCGTGAGCAGAACAGAGGTTTGTTGTCTCTGGATGCCTTCCCAGGATGCGCTGCATTCCATCCAGCGGAGAGAGAGAGAGAGAGAGAGAGGAGAGGGAGACAGGGTAAAGTCTAGTCTACGGATAGGGGATGAGGGAGAGAGAGAGAGAGAGGAGAGGGAGACAGGGTATAGTCTAGTCTACGGATAGGGGATGAGGGAGAGAGAGAGAGAGGAGAGGGAGACAGGGTATAGTCTAGTCTACGGATAGGGGATGAGGGAGAGAGAGAGAGAGGAGAGGGAGACAGGGTATAGTCTAGTCTACGGATAGGGGATGAGGGAGAGAGAGAGAGAGGAGAGGGAGACAGGGTAAAGTCTAGTCTACGGATAGGGGATGAGGGAGAGAGAGAGAGAGGAGAGGGAGACAGGGTATAGTCTAGTCTACGGATAGGGGATGAGGGAGAGAGAGAGGAGAGGGAGACAGGGTATAGTCTAGTCTACGGATAGGGGATGATGGAGAGAGAGAGAGAGGAGAGGGAGACAGGGTATAGTCTAGTCTACGGATAGGGGATGAGGGAGAGAGAGAGAGAGAGAGAGGAGAGGGAGACAGGGTATAGTCTAGTCTACGGATAGGGGATGAGGGAGAGAGAGAGAGAGAGGAGAGGGAGACAGGGTAAAGTCTAGTCTACGGATAGGGGATGAGGGAGAGAGAGAGAGAGAGGAGAGGGAGACAGGGTATAGTCTAGTCTACGGATAGGGGATGAGGGAGAGAGAGAGAGAGAGGAGAGGGAGACAGAGTCTAGTCTACGGATAGGGGATGAGGGAGAGAGAGAGAGAGGAGAGGGAGACAGGGTAAAGTCTAGTCTACGGATAGGGGATGAGGGAGAGAGAGAGAGAGAGAGGGAGACAGGGTATAGTCTAGTCTACGGATAGGGGATGAGGGAGAGAGAGAGAGAGAGGAGAGGGAGACAGGGTATAGTCTAGTCTACGGATAGGGGATGAGGGAGAGAGAGAGAGAGGAGAGGGAGACAGGGTAAAGTCTAGTCTACGGATAGGGGATGAGGGAGAGAGAGAGAGAGAGGAGAGGGAGACAGGGTATAGTCTAGTCTACGGATAGGGGATGAGGGAGAGAGAGAGAGAGAGGAGAGGGAGACAGGGTATAGTCTAGTCTACGGATAGGGGATGAGGGAGAGAGAGAGAGAGAGGAGAGAGAGACAGGGTAAAGTCTAGTCTACGGATAGGGGATGAGGGAGAGAGTGAGAGAGAGGAGAGGGAGACAGGGTATAGTCTAGTCTACGGATAGGGGATGAGGGAGAGAGAGAGAGAGGAGAGGGAGACAGGGTATAGTCTAGTCTACGGATAGGGGATGAGGGAGAGAGAGAGAGAGAGGAGAGGGAGACAGGGTAAAGTCTAGTCTACGGATAGGGGATGAGGGAGAGAGAGAGAGAGGAGAGGGAGACAGGGTATAGTCTAGTCTACGGATAGGGGATGAGGGAGAGAGAGAGAGAGAGGAGAGGGAGACAGGGTATAGTCTAGTCTACGGATAGGGGATGAGGGAGAGAGAGAGAGAGAGGAGAGGGAGACAGGGTATAGTCTAGTCTACGGATAGGGGATGAGAGAGAGAGAGAGAGAGGAGAGGGAGACAGGGTATAGTCTAGTCTACGGATAGGGGATGAGGGAGAGAGAGAGAGAGAGGAGAGGGAGACAGGGTATAGTCTAGTCTACGGATAGGGGATGAGGGAGAGAGAGAGAGAGAGAGAGGAGAGGGAGACAGGGTATAGTCTAGTCTACGGATAGGGGATGAGGGAGAGAGAGAGAGAGGAGAGGGAGACAGGGTATAGTCTAGTCTACGGATAGGGGATGAGGGAGAGAGAGAGAGAGAGGAGAGGGAGACAGGGTATAGTCTAGTCTACGGATAGGGGATGAGGGAGAGAGAGAGAGAGAGAGGAGAGGGAGACAGGGTATAGTCTAGTCTACGGATAGGGGATGAGGGAGAGAGAGAGAGAGAGAGAGAGAGAGAGAGGAGACAGGGTATGAATTGAAATTTAATTGAATTGAATTGAGAGAGGAGAAGGAGACAGGGTATAGTCTAGTCTACGGATAGGGGATGAGGGAGAGAGAGAGAGAGAGGAGAGGGAGACAGGGTATAGTCTAGTCTACGGATAGGGGATGAGGGAGAGAGAGAGAGAGAGAGGAGAGGGAGACAGGGTATAGTCTAGTCTACGGATAGGGGATGAGGGAGAGAGAGAGAGAGAGAGAGAGAGGAGACAGGGTATAGTCTAGTCTATGGATAGGGGATGAGGGAGAGAGAGAGAGAGAGGAGAGAGAGACAGGGTATAATTTTTCGATATGTATACTTTGACAATGTAAGTAATAATAACTTGCCATGTCAATAAAGTCAATTGAATTGAATTGAATTGACAGGGTATAGTCTAGTCTACGGATAGGGGATGAGGGAGAGAGAGAGAGAGAGAGAGGAGAGGGAGAGAGGGTATAGTCTAGTCTACGGATAGGGGATGAGGGAGAGAGAGAGAGAGAACGGTGACGATGAGAAAGGGAGAACGATTGGAATAGTGAGGGAAAGAGAAAGAGGGGGGAGAGAAAGAGGGGGGGAGGGAAGGAGTACTGAGAGCGATGGGGGAGCCAGGAGTTGATCTCCACTCTCTCAGAAAAGCTAACTGTCACTAACTGTCACCATCCTTCTCTCATTATCACGTCTAAATGAGTTCCTCGTGTGTCCTGACTTATCCTGGGGGAGGGAGAACTCACAGCCCAGGCAGCTACTCTTACACCTTGCTTGATTGGGTGTGATATCATACTTTACATTGGCTAATACCAGAGGTGACACTGATACTAGTGACAATAAATGACAGGGGACACATTTTAGATTCTCTATCAACGTGCACCTTCTACTCTGTAGTTAAATGGAATGCTGTATTTATTGTTTATCAGATGTAATTGAATGCTGTATTTATTGTTTATCAGATGTAATTGAATGCTGTATTTATTGTTTATCAGATGTAATTGAATGCTGTATTTATTGTTTATCAGATGTAATTGAATGCTGTATTTATTGGTTATCAGATGTAATTGTCCACATCCAGGGGTCGGCAGAGCCAGGGTTGATTCATTTCTGGAGGCTTGGCAGTGTACAGGATGTCTCTGTTTTGTTGTACTGTGTATACTGCTTAAACCCAGAGTTGTGTATGTTAGGGTAATGTCTGAGTTGTGTATGTTAGGGTAATGTCTGAGTTGTGTATGTTAGGGTAATGTCTGAGTTGTGTATGTTAGGGTAATGTCTGAGATGTGTATGTTAGGGTAATGTCTGAGTTGTGTTTGTTAGGGTAATGTCTGAGTTGTGTATGTTAGGGTAATGTCTGAGTTGTGTATGTTAGGGTAATATCTGAGTTGTGTATGTTAGGGTAATGTATGAGTTGTGTATGTTAGGGTAATGTCTGAGTTGTGTATGTTAGGGTAATGTCTGAGTTGTGTATGTTATGGTAATATCTGAGTTGTGCTTGTTATGGTAATGTCTGAGTTGTGTTTGTCTCTGCTCCAGGCCTGTCTGCATGCTGAGGGTCACATGGACGACGGTCTGACCCTTCAGCGTTGTCAACACGAGGAGGCGCGGGCTGTACGCATCATCAGGAACACCACAGTCCTCTTCAGCCACTTCATCAAGTACGTAGGGCTCACCTGTATGTCCAGAGGGCTCACCTGTATGTCTAGAGGGCTCACCTGTATGAGAGGGCTCACCTGTATGTCCAGAGGGCTCACCTGTATGTCCAGAGGGCTCACCTGTATGTCTAGAGGGCTCACCTGTATGTCTAGAGGGCTCACCTGTATGTCCAGAGGGCTCACCTGTATGTCTAGAGGGCTCACCTGTATGAGAGGGCTCACCTGTATGTCCAGAGGGCTCACCTGTATGTCCAGAGGGCTCACCTGTATGTCCAGAGGGCTCACCTGTATGTCCAGAGGGCTCACCTGTATGTCTAGAGGGCTCACCTGTATGTCTAGAGGGCTCACCTGTATGTCCAGAGGGCTCACCTGTATGTCTAGAGGGCTCACCTGTATGTCTAGAGGGCTCACCTGTATGTCCAGAGGGCTCACCTGTATGTCCAGAGGGCTCACCTGTATGTCCAGAGGGCTCACCTGTATGTCTAGAGGGCTCACCTGTATGTCCAGAGGGCTCACCTGTATATCCAGAGGGCTCACCTGTATGTCCAGAGGGCTCACCTGTATGTCTAGAGGGCTCACCTGTATGAGGGCTCACTTGTATGTCCAGAGGGCTCACCTGTATGTCTAAAGGGCTCACCTGTATGTCTAGAGGGCTCACCTGTATGAGAGGGCTCACCTGTATGTCCAGAGGGCTCACCTGTATGTCCAGAGGGCTCACCTGTATGTCCAGAGGGCTCACCTGTATGTCCAGAGGGCTCACCTGTATGTCCAGAGGGCTCACCTGTATGTCTAGAGGGCTCACCTGTATGTCTAGAGGGCTCACCTGTATGTCTAGAGGGCTCACCTGTATGTCTAGAGGGCTCACCTGTATGTCTAGAGGGCTCACCTGTATGTCCAGAGGGCTCACCTGTATGTCTAGAGGGCTCACCTGTATGTCCAGAGGGCTCACCTGTATGTCTAGAGGGCTCACCTGTATGTCCAGAGGGCTCACCTGTATGTCTAGAGGGCTCACCTGTATGTCCAGAGGGCTCACCTGTATGTCTAGAGGGCTCACCTGTATGTCTACAGGGCTCACCTGTATGTGCAGAGGGCTCACCTGTATGTCTACAGGGCTCACCTGTATGTCTAGAGGGCTCACCTGTATGTCCAGAGGGCTCACCTGTATGTCTAGAGGGCTCACCTGTATGTCTAGAGGGCTCACCTGTATGTCTAGAGGGCTCACCTGTATGTCTAGAGGGCTCACCTGTATGTCCAGAGGGCTCACCTGTATGTCTAGAGGGCTCACCTGTATGTCTAGAGGGCTCACCTGTATGTCCAGAGGGCTCACCTGTATGTCCAGAGGGCTCACCTGTATGTCTAGAGGGCTCACCTGTATGTCCAGAGGGCTCACCTGTATGTCTAGAGGGCTCACCTGTATGTCCAGAGGGCTCACCTGTATGTCCAGAGGGCTCACCTGTATGTCCAGAGGGCTCACCTGTATGTCTAGAGGGCTCACCTGTATGTCTAGAGGGCTCACCTGTATGTCTAGAGGGCTCACCTGTATGTCCAGAGGGCTCACCTGTATATCCAGAGGGCTCACCTGTATGTCCAGAGGGCTCACCTGTATGTCTAGAGGGCTCACCTGTATGTCTAGAGGGCTCACCTGTATGTCCAGAGGGCTCACCTGTATGTCTAGAGGGCTCACCTGTATGTCTAGAGGGCTCACCTGTATGTCTAGAGGGCTCACCTGTATGCCAGAGGGCTCACCTGTATGTCCAGAGGGCTCACCTGTATGTCCAGAGGGCTCACCTGTATGTCCAGAGGGCTCACCTGTATGTCTAGAGGGCTCACCTGTATGTCTAGAGGGCTCACCTGTATGTCTAGAGGGCTCACCTGTATGTCCAGAGGGCTCACCTGTATGTCTAGAGGGCTCACCTGTATGTCCAGAGGGCTCACCTGTATGTCTAGAGGGCTCACCTGTATGTCCAGAGGGCTCACCTGTATGTCCAGAGGGCTCACCTGTATGTCTAGAGGGCTCACCTGTATGTCTAGAGGGCTCACCTGTATGTCTAGAGGGCTCACCTGTATGTCTAGAGGGCTCACCTGTATGTCTAGAGGGCTCACCTGTATGTCTAGAGGGCTCACCTGTATGTCCAGAGGGCTCACCTGTATGTCTAGAGGGCTCACCTGTATGTCCAGAGGGCTCACCTGTATGTCTAGAGGGCTCACCTGTATGTCCAGAGGGCTCACCTGTATGTCCAGAGGGCTCACCTGTATGTCTAGAGGGCTCACCTGTATGTCTAGAGGGCTCACCTGTATGTCTAGAGGGCTCACCTGTATGTCTAGAGGGCTCACCTGTATGTCCAGAGGGCTCACCTGTATGTCTAGAGGGCTCACCTGTATGTCTAGAGGGCTCACCTGTATGTCCAGAGGGCTCACCTGTATGTCCAGAGGGCTCACCTGTATGTCTAGAGGGCTCACCTGTATTTCCAGAGGGCTCACCTGTATGTCCAGAGGGCTCACCTGTATGTCCAGAGGGCTCACCTGTATGTCCAGAGGGCTCACCTGTATGTCCAGAGGGCTCACCTGTATGTCCAGAGGGCTCACCTGTATGTCTAGAGGGCTCACCTGTATGTCTAGAGGGCTCACCTGTATGTCTAGAGGGCTCACCTGTATGTCCAGAGGGCTCACCTGTATATCCAGAGGGCTCACCTGTATGTCCAGAGGGCTCACCTGTATGTCCAGAGGGCTCACCTGTATGTCTAGAGGGCTCACCTGTATGAGAGGGCTCACCTGTATGTCCAGAGGGCTCACCTGTATGTCTAGAGGGCTCACCTGTATGTCTAGAGGGCTCACCTGTATGAGAGTGCTCACCTGTATGTCCAGAGGGCTCACCTGTATGTCCAGAGGGCTCACCTGTATGTCCAGAGGGCTCACCTGTATGTCCAGAGGGCTCACCTGTATGTCCAGAGGGCTCACCTGTATGTCTAGAGGGCTCACCTGTATGTCTAGAGGGCTCACCTGTATGTCTAGAGGGCTCACCTGTATGTCTAGAGGGCTCACCTGTATGTCTAGAGGGCTCACTTGTATGTCTAGAGGGCTCACCTGTATGTCCAGAGGGCTCACCTGTATGTCTAGAGGGCTCACCTGTATGTCCAGAGGGCTCACCTGTATGTCTAGAGGGCTCACCTGTATGTCCAGAGGGCTCACCTGTATGTCTAGAGGGCTCACCTGTATGTCCAGAGGGCTCACCTGTATGTCTAGAGGGCTCACCTGTATGTCTAGAGGGCTCACCTGTATGTGCAGAGGGCTCACCTGTATGTCTACAGGGCTCACCTGTATGTCTAGAGGGCTCACCTGTATGTCCAGAGGGCTCACCTGTATGTCTAGAGGGCTCACCTGTATGTCTAGAGGGCTCACCTGTATGTCTAGAGGGCTCACCTGTATGTCTAGAGGGCTCACCTGTATGTCCAGAGGGCTCACCTGTATGTCTAGAGGGCTCACCTGTATGTCCAGAGGGCTCACCTGTATGTCTAGAGGGCTCACCTGTATGTCCAGAGGGCTCACCTGTATGTCTAGAGGGCTCACCTGTATGTCTAGAGGGCTCACCTGTATGTCCAACATGGACAGGTTGAATGAGGAGAATGGCCCTGTTTTCCAGTTACTATGGATTGTGATACTGTGTGTTGGTTAATGTGTATATTGTGGTACTGTGTGTTGGTTAATGTGTATTATGTGGTACTGTGTATCGGTTAATGTGTATATTGTGGTACTGTGTGTCGATTAATGTGTATATTGTGGTACTGTGTATCGGTTAATGTGTATATTGTGGTACTGTGTATCGGTTAATGTGTATATTGTGGTACTGTGTGTTGGTTAATGTGTATTGAGTTGTGATGTGATGAGCTAATTTGGGCTTAAAAAAGGGATACTTTGAGAGTTTGGTCATTTTTGTTATACCTCCCCAGAGTCAGATGAACTCATGGATACCATTTTTATGTCTCTGTGTGTCCTGTACGAAGGAAGTTAGAGGTAGTGCAATGCCTGGAAGTCTATGGGTGTCTACTAGCGTGCTAAAACTACCTCTAACTTCCTTTATACTGGACACAGAGACATAAAAATGGTATCCACAAGTACATCTGACTCTGGGGAAGGTAGATAAAGGGCCTCATTGCCAAAATCTCAAAATCTCCCTTTAAAGCAGGATCATACATCAGTGGTTCTTATCTTGATTTATACTGAATACCAAGATGATTCAAATGAACTGACACAAAAGAGATCCAATCGCAGTTGCAATTTTCCTGCTTTTCTGTGATCAGGCACATCAAATTAGCCTACAGATGGGTTCACGTCTAGTGGATGATATGGGTGATGGTCTGCTGTAGAACTTGCGTGATGTAATTTAAGACAATTGTGGAAGGATGCTATTAATGTAGCGTATTATCAGTGCAGTCAATTGGCTTTATGTCGCTCTCTTTTTCCCACTCTCTCTCTATCTCTCTCTTCCTCTTTCCCGTCTCCCTCCCTGCCCCTGCCCCTCTCCCTCTCCCCGCCCCTCTCTCTCTCTTCCTCTTTCCCGTTTCCCTCCCTGCCCCTCTCTCTGCCCCTCTCTATCTCTCTCTCTCTTCCTCTTTCCCGTCTCCCTCCCCGCCCCTCTCTCTCTCTTCCTCTTTCCCGTTTCCCTCCCTGCCCCTCTCCCTCTCCCCGCCCTCTCTCTCTCTTCCTCTTTCCCGTCTCCCTCCCTGCCCCTCTCCCTCTCCCCGCCCCTCTCTCCCCACACCCTCTTTCTCACCTCTCTCCACCTCTCCTCCCTCCCTCCCTGCCCCTCTCTCTGCCCCTCTCTCTACCTTCTTCTCTGCTTGCCCCTCTCTCTACCTCCCTTCCCTCTCCACCTATCTCTCCCCGTCCCCCCACCTCTCTCCCCACACCCTCTTTCTCACCTCCCTCCATCTCCATTCCCTCTCTCTCACCCCCTCCACCTCTCTCTCACCCTCTCTCCCTCTCTCCTCCCTCCCTCCCCTCTCCTCTAGGGGTCTGGACAGTATAGGAAGGAATAAGAACGTGGAGGTGTCTCTGCCTAACTTTGACGAGGTGTTGCAGACTCTGGATGATCTGATTGAGTACTTCAAACAGCCCGACTCAGAGCTGGAACACGAGGAGAAACAGACTCTGCTGAGATCTCTCATCAAACGACAGGACCTCTTCAAAGAGGAGGTGAGCTCCCAGGGCTCCGGGACCTCAGGTTTAATGAGGGTTAAAGGATCACGTTTGACTGCTTCGTAGCCGTAGTACTTGTCCGCCTGCCAAGTTGTAACTTTTTTCAGTGTACAGTTTCTTTTTTTTTTTTTTTGCAGGTTCCTGAAACATTAGCATTTCAAAATACAGAGGCAATTAGCAAGCAAGCAGAAGCCTCATTTTATATTCTCCAACCTGAAAGAGACTCTACTGCATATGCAAATGCATCTCTTTTCATGTAGGAAGTTCTAGGAACATGCACCACTGTGATGGACTCATACAACGTCTCATTATAGCACCCTAATAACTATATAGTGCACTACTTCTGATCAGGGTCCATAAAGCTCTGGTCAAATATAGTACACTACTTCTGACCAGGGTCCATAAATCTCTGGTCAAATATAGTGCACTACTTCTGATCAGGGTCCATAAAGCTCTGGTCAAATATAGTACACTACTTCTGACCAGGGTCCATAAATCTCTGGTCAAATATAGTGCACGACATAGTGAATAGGGTTATTTTGGGGATGCAGCCCTTGTATGACCACCCCGGTGTGTTGTGCGTGTGTTTCAGGGCATGCTGACACTGCTGGTGATGTGCATCGACCGGCTCAACCTGTACAACAGCGCCGCCCACTTTGGAGAGCATGCTGGGGAAAAGGCTGGGGCGGCATGGAAGAACATCCTCAACCTACTCTACCAACTACTGGGTAAGAGAGACTTAGGGTGATGGATGCACACAGGAACACACATACACACAGGAACACACACACACACTCACACACACACACACACACACACACACTCACACACATACACACAGGAACACACATACACACAGGAACACACATACACACAGGAACACACATACACACACTCACACACACACACACACACACACACACACTCACACACATACACACAGGAACACACATACACACAGGAACACACATACACACAGGAACACACACACACACACACACACACACACACACACACACACACACACACACACACACACTCACACACACACTCACACACATACACACACTCACACAGGAACACACACACCTACACCCACTCACACACATACACACAGGAACACACACACACCTACACACACTCACACACATACACACAGGAACACACACACACCTCCCTGAGCCCCATTTGGAGAGCAGATCTGTTGACAGGACTGACATCTCAGTTATTTTGTGGTCAGTCACAGGGGAGAGAGAGAAGAGAAATAGAGAAAGAGAGAGACAGAGATAAAGAGAAAGAGAGAAATAGACAGATAGACAGAGAGAGACAGAGAGAGACAGAGAGAGACAGAGAGAGAAAGAGACAGAGAGAAAGAAAGAGAGAGAGAGAGACAGAGAGACATAGAGAAAGAGACAGAGAGAAAGAAACAGAGAGACAGAGAGACAGAGACAAGAGAGACAGAGAGAGAAAGAGAAGGGATGAAGCTTCATCACATGAATAAAAGTGTGACCGGTTCTTAACACCCTATCCTGTCTGCCTTCTGGGTACAGTGATGTCATGATGAAGTGTTGAGGCACCCCATTCGTCCCAAATAGCACCCTATTCCCTATGCAGTGCACTAGTTTTTACCACAGCCCATAGGCATACAGTGGGGCAAAAAAGTATTTAGTCAGCCACCAATTGTGCAAGTTCTCCCACTTAAAAAGATGAGAGAGGCCTGTAACTTTCATCATAGGTACACTTCAACTATGACAGACGAAATGAGGGAAAAAAATCCAGAAAATCACATTGTAGGATTTTTTATGAATTTATTTGCAAATGATGGTGGAAAATAAGTATTTGGTCAATAACAAAAGTTTATCTCAATACTTTGTTATATACCCTTTGTTGGCAATGACAGAGGTCAAACGTTTTCTATAAGTCTTCACAAGGTTTTCACACACTGTTGCTGGTATTTTGGCCCATTCCTCCATGCAGATCTCCTCTAGAGCAGTGATGTTTTGGGGCTGATGCTGGGCAACACAGACTTTCAACTCCCTCCAAAGATGTTCTATGGGGTTGAGATCTGGAGACTGGCTAGGCCACTCCAGGACCTTGAAATGCTTCTTACGAAGCCACTCCTTCGTTGCCCGGGCGGTGTGTTTGGGATCATTGTCATGCTGAAAGACCCAGCCACGTTTTATCTTCAATGCCCTTGCTGATGGAAGGAGGTTTTCACTCAAAATCTCACGATACATGGCCCCATTCATTATTTCCTTTACACGGATCAGTCGTCCTGGTCCCTTTGCAGAAAAACAGCCCCAAAGCATGATGTTTCCACCCCCATGCTTCACAGTAGGTATGGTGTCCTTTGGATGCAACTCAGCATTCGTTGTCCTCCAAACACGACGAGTTGAGTTTTTACCAAAAAGTTATATTTTGGTTTCATCTGACCATATGACATTCTCCCAATCTTCTTCTGGATCATCCAAATGCTCTCTAGCAAACTTCAGACGGGCCTGGACATGTACTGGCTTAAGCAGGGGGACACGTCTTGCACTGCAGGATTTGAGTCCCTGGCGGCGTAGTGTGTTACTGATGGTAGGCTTTGTTACTTTGGTCCCAGCTCTCTGCAGGTCATTCACTAGGTCCCCCCGTGTGGTTCTGGGATTTTTGCTCACCGTTCTTGTGATCATTTTGACCCCACGGGGTGAGATCTTGCGTGGAGCCCCAGATCGAGGGAGATTATCAGTGGTCTTGTATGTCTTCCATTTCCTAATAATTGCTCCCACAGTTGATTTCTTCAAACCAAGCTGCTTACCTATTGCAGATTCAGTCTTCCCAGCCTGGTGCAGGTCTACAATTTTGTTTCTGGTGTCCTTTGACAGCTCTTTGGTCTTGGCCATAGTGGAGTTTGGAGTGTGACTGTTTGAGGTTGTGGACAGGTGTCTTTTATACTGATAACAAGTTCAAACAGGTGCCATTAATACAGGTAACGAGTGGAGGACAGAGGAGCCTCTTAAAGACGAAGTTACAGGTCTGTGAGAGCCAGAAATCTTGCTTGTTTGTAGGTGACCAAATACTTATTTTCCACCATAATTTGCAAATAAATTCATTAAAAATCCTACAATGTGATTTTCTGGATTGTTTTTTCTCATTTTGTCTGTCATAGTTGAAGTGTACCTATGATGAAAATTACAGGCCTTTCTCATCTTTTTAAGTGGGAGAACTTGCACAATTGGTGGCTGACTAAATACCCCACTGTATATACGAATGACCCCTTAAAAAGTTTCAGTATGTGTTGTCCACCTTTTGTTGTGTTGATGTCCTAGAAACAGGCCCATGGTTTTAACAAGTTCCTCTCAGTTCACCTTGACCTCACTCATATTCATCAGGTGTTCTTCCACACAATAACCCACAACGGGTCACCATGAAGACTGCCAGTGCCTCCCTTTTTTCAGTGCAGTCTGCTGAGAGAGAGAGCGAGAGAGAGAGAAAGGGAATGAGAGAGAGAGAGGGGAGTGTTTTAGAATGTTGTACAGTAGAGTGTTGTGTAGTAGAGTGTTCTATAGTAGAGTGTTGTACAGTAGAGTGTTCTATAGTAGAGTGTTGTGTAGTAGAGTGTTCTATAGTATAGTATTGTACAGTAGAGTGTTCTATAGTAGAGTGTTGTGTAGTAGAGTGTTGTGTAGTAGAGTGTTGTATAGTAGAGTGTTGTATAGTAGAGTGTTCTATAGTATAGTATTGTACAGTAGAGTGTTGTGTTGTGTAGTAGAGTGTTGTGTAGTAGAGTGTTCTATAGTAGAGTGTTGTATAGTAGAGTGTTGTATAGTAGAGTGTTGTGTAGTAGAGTGTTTTGTAGTAGAGTGTTCTATAGTATAGTATTGTACAGTAGAGTGTTGTGTAGTAGAGTGTTGTGTAGTAGAGTGTTCTATAGTAGAGTGTTCTATAGTAGAGTGTTCTATAGTATAGTATTGTACAGTAGAGTGTTGTGTAGTAGAGTGTTGTGTAGTAGAGTGTTGTATAGTATTGTACAGTAGAGTGTTGTGTAGTAGAGTGTTGTATAGTAGAGTGTTGTATAGTATTGTACAGTAGAGTGTTGTGTAGTAGAGTGTTGTATAGTAGAGTGTTGTATAGTGTTGTATAGTAGAGTGTTGTATAGTAGAGTGTTGTATAGTATTGTACAGTAGAGTGTTGTGTAGTAGAGTGTTGTATAGTAGAGTGTTGTATAGTATTGTGTTGTATAGTAGAGTGTTGTATAGTAGAGTGTTGTATAGTATTGTACAGTAGAGTGTTGTGTAGTAGAGTGTTGTACAGTAGAGTGTTGTGTAGTAGAGTGTTGTATAGTAGAGTGTTGTGTAGTAGAGTGTTGTATAGTAGAGTGTTGTATAGTAGAGTGTTGTATAGTATTGTACAGTAGAGTGTTGTGTAGTAGAGTGTTGTAGAGTGTTGTGTAGTAGAGTGTTATATAGTAGAGTGTTGTATAGTAGAGTGTTGTATAGTATTGTATGGTAGAGTGTTGTACAGTAGAGTGTTGTGTAGTAGAGTGTTCTATAGTAGAGTGTTGTATAGTAGAGTGTTGTGTAGTAGGGTGTTCTATAGTAGAGGGTTGTATAGTGTTGTATAGTAGAGTGTTGTATAGTAGAGTGTTGTATAGTGTTGTATAGTAGAGTGTTGTATAGTAGAGTGTTGTATAGTAGAGTGTTGTGTAGTAGAGTGTTGTATAGTATATTGTTCTATAGTAGAGTGTTGTGTAGTAGAGTATTGTGTAGTAGAGTGTTGTGTAGTAGAGTGTTGTGTAGTAGAGGGTTGTATAGTAGAGTGTTGTGTAGTAGAGTGTTGTATAGTAGAGTGTTCTATAGTAGAGTGTTGTATAGTAGAGTGTTGCATAGTAGAGGGTTGTATAGTAGAGTATTGTATAGTAGAGTATTGTATAGTAGAGTGTTGTATAGTAGAGTGTTGTATAGTGTTGTGTAGTGTTGTATAGTAGAGTGTTGTATAGTAGAGTGTTGTATAGTAGAGTATTGTATAGTAGAGTGTTGTATAGTAGAGTGTTGTATAGTAGAGTGTTGTATAGTTGAGTATTGTATAGTGTTGTGTAGTGTTGTATAGTAGAGTGTTGTATAGTAGAGTGTTGTATAGTAGAGTATTGTATAGTGTTGTGTAGTGTTGTATAGTAGAGTATTGTATAGTGGTGTATAGTAGAGTGTTGTATAGTAGAGTATTGTATAGTGTTGTGTAGTGTTGTATAGTAGAGTATTGTAGAGTGTTGTATAGCATAGCATTGTATAGTATAGTGCTGTACAGTAGAGTGTTGTGTAGTAGAGTGTTGTATAGTAGATTGTTGTATAGTATAGTGTTGTATAGTAGAGTATTGTATAGTGTTGTGTTGTGTAGTAGATTGCTGTATAGTAGAGTATTGTATATTAGAGTGGTGTATATTAGTGTTGTGTAGTAGGGTGTTGTAAAGATTTCCAACTTGGTTTCATCAGACCAGAGAATCTTGTTTCCTTTAGGTGCCATTTGGCAAACTCCAATTGGGCTGTCATGTGCCTTTTACTGAGTAATGGGCTTTTTGGTACCCTTCCCCAGATCTGTGCCTCGACACAATCCTGTCTCGGAGCTCTACGGACAATTTGGTTTTTGGCTTGGCTTGGTTTTTGCTCTGACATTCACTGTCAACTGTGGGACCTTAAATAGACAGGCGTGTGTCTTTCCAAATCATGTCAAATCAATGTAATTTACCACAAGTGGACTAAAAATAAGTTGTAGAAACATCTCAAGGATGATCAATGGAAACAGGATGCACCGGAGCTCAATTTCAAGTCTTATAGCAAAGGGCCTGAATACTTATGTAATAAGAACTGTATGTTTTTTATGTTTAATACATTTGCTAAAATGTCTCAAATCCAGCTTTTGCTCTGTTATTATGGGGTGTTGTGTGTAAATTGATGAGGAAAAAATGTATTTAATACATTTTTTAATAAGTCTGTAACAAAATGCTGAAAAGGGGAAGGAGTCGGTCAAACATAGACAAGTGGTTTAGACGTGGATGTAGAAAGGAAACTCTCTTTTGCCTCGACGTCTCTCTCTTCACCCTCTCACCCCTCTCACCCTCTCACCCCTCTGCAATGGCTGCATTGCCCTTTCATCCCTATCATTCCTCACCCCTCTCTCTTTTCCCTTACCTTTCTCTAGCCTCTCCAATCCATGGAAACATGAGCAACTGTACCCAGTTCTCCTCTTGACCTCACCCTTCCTCCCTGTCTCCCCCACATACCCCTCCTCACCCTTCCTCCCTGTCTCCCCCACATACCCCTCCTCTCCCTCTCCCTCCTCCACATGCCTCTCCTCACCCTCACCTTCCTCTCGCCCACACATACCCCTCCTCCCTGTCTCCCCCACATACCCCTCCTCACCCTCTCCTTCCTCTCGCCCCCACATACCCCTCCTCACCCTCTCCTTCCTCTCGCCCCCACATACCCCTCCTCACCCTCTCCTTCCTCTCGCCCCCACATACCCCTCCTCACCCTCTCCTTCCTCTCTCCCCCACATACCCCTCCTCACCCTCTCCTTCCTCTCGCCCCCACATACCCCTCCTCCCTGTCTCCCCCACATACCCCTCCTCACCCTCTCCTTCCTCTCTCCCCCACATACCCCTCCTCACCCTCTCCTTCCTCTCTCCCCCACATACCCCTCCTCACCCTCCTCACCCTCTCCTTCCTCTCACCCCCACATACCCTTCCTCCATGTCTCCCCCACATACCCCTCCTCTCCCTCTCCCTCCTCCACATGCCTCTCCTCACCCTCACCTTCCTCTCTCCCCCACATACCCTTCCTCCCTGTCTCCCCCACATACCCCTCCTCTCCCTCTCCCTCCTCCACATGCCTCTCCTCACCCTCACCTTCCTCTCTCCCCCACATACCCTTCCTCCCTGTCTCCCCCACATGTCCCTCCTCACCCTCTCCTTCATCTGTCCCCCACATGCCCCTCCTCACCCTCTCCTTCCTCTCGCCCCCACATACCCCTCCTCCCTGTCTCCCCCACATGCCTCTCCTCACCCCTCCTCACCCTCTCCTTCATCTATCCCCCACATACCCCTCCTCCACACCCCTCTTCAAAACTACTCCGTATCCCTCTGTGTCCTTCCTCTAACCCATCTAACTCTTCTTCTCTCTCTCCAGCCTCTCTGATCAAAGGGAACAGGAACAACTGCACCCAGTTCTCCAGGAACCTGGACTGGCTGGTCAGCAAGCTGGAGAGACTGGAGTCCTCCTCAGGTATACTGGACAGTGCATAGACATTTCACAGAGTTAACATTAACATATTGTCTATGGAATTGTTTGTTCATGTAGTCAAATGCCTCTATAGCGAGCTAATTTGGGGCTGCATGCGTCTAGTGTAAGTTGACCTGAGGCATGCTATGTACTGTAAGTAGTTATAGTGCTGTAATAAAGTAGTCATAACCTGTTATATACTCTAATGTCCCAGTCCCAATAGTGTGTTATAATAAACAAAAATGTTCCACTAGTTTTAGCCTGACTGTAATGAGTGTTTTCGCTCAGGTATCCTGGAGGTTCTCCACTGCATCCTGATAGAGTCTCCTGATTCAATTGTATTCTACTCTACTGTAGGTATCCTGGAGGTTCTCCACTATATTCTGAAAGTCTCCTGATTCAATTGTATTCTACTCTACTGTAGGTATCCTGGAGGTTCTCCACTGCATCCTGATAGAGTCTCCTGAAGCTCTGAACATCATCCAGAGAGGACACATCAAGTCCATCATCTCCCTGCTCTACAAACACGGACGCAACCACAAGGTCAGCAAAACAACACTTTACTGATTTTCTAATAAACTCCTTCTAAACGTTCTAATCACATTCTAAATGTTCTAAACACATTCTAAACGTTCTAACCACATTCTAAATGTTCTAAACACATTTAAAATGTTCTAACCTCATTCTAAACGTTCTAAACTCATTCTAAACGTTCTAAACTCATTCTAAACGTTCTAAACTCATTCTAAACGTTCTAAACACATTCTAAATGTTCTAACCACATTCTAAATGTTCTAACCACATTCTAAATGTTCTAAACACATTCTAAATGTTCTAACCACATTCTAAATGTTCTAACCACATTCTAAATGTTCTAAACACATTCTAAATGTTCTAAACTCATTATAAATGTTCTAAACACATTCTAAATGTTCTAAACTCATTATAAATGTTCTAACCACATTCTAAATGTTCTAAACACATTCTAAATGTTCTAAACACATTCTAAATGTTCTAACCACATTCTAAACTCATGCTGAACGTTCTAAACACATTCTAAATGTTCTAACCACATTCTAAATTTTCCAAACTCATTCTAAATGTTCTAAACACATTCTAAACGTTCTAAACTCATGCTGAACGTTCTAAACACATTCTAAATGTTCTAAATGTTATAATCACATTCTAAATGTTCTAAACACATTCTAGACACATTCTAAATGTTATAAATGTTCTAAACACATTCTAAATGTTATAATCACATTCTAAATGTTATAATCACATTCTAAATGTTATAATCACATTCTAAATGTTATAATCACATTCTAAATGTTCTAAACACATTCTAAATGTTCTAAACACATTCTAAATGTTATAATCACATTCTAAATGTTATAATCACATTCTAAATGTTATAATCACATTCTAAATGTTATAATCACATTCTAAATGTTCTAAACACATTATAAATGTTCTAAACTCATTATAAATGTTCTAACCACATTCTAAATGTTCTAAACACATTCTAAATGTTCTAAACACATTCTAAATGTTCTAACCACATTCTAAACTCATGCTGAACGTTCTAAACACATTCTAAATGTTCTAACCACATTCTAAATGTTCTAAACACATTCTAAACGTTCTAAACTCATGCTGAACGTTCTAAACACATTCTAAATGTTCTAAATGTTATAATCACATTCTAAATGTTCTAAACACATTCTAGACACATTCTAAATGTTATAAATGTTCTAAACACATTCTAAATGTTATAATCACATTCTAAATGTTATAATCACATTCTAAATGTTATAATCACATTCTAAATGTTATAATCACATTCTAAATGTTCTAAACACATTCTAAATGTTCTAAACACATTCTAAATGTTATAATCACATTCTAAATGTTATAATCACATTCTAAATGTTATAATCACATTCTAAATGTTATAATCACATTCTAAATGTTCTAAACACATTCTAAATGTTCTAATCACATTCTAAATGTTATAATCACATTCTAAATGTTATAATCACATTCTAAATGTTATAATCACATTCTAAATGTTCTAAACACATTCTAAACACATTCTAAATGTTCTAAACACATTCTAAATGTTATAATCACATTCTAAATGTTCTAATCACATTCTAAATGTTATAATCACATTCTAAATGTTATAATCACATTCTAAATGTTCTAAACACATTCTAAACACATTCTAAATGTTCTAAACACATTCTAAACACATTCTAAATGTTCTAAACACATTCTAAATGTTCTAAATATTTTAAACTCAGTGGCATATATTTTCAGTATGAGCAGTGCTTTGCCCTTTAATTTCTTTACTCCGAGGAGAGAGTAAACATGTATGTAAATATGTGGCTGTCACAGCTGTCAGCGTGGCAGCGTGATTTTAACAATAGCCTCGGGCTACATATCACATTACATTGTTTGAACATTCCTGCTACATGTTTTACATGCAGCGTTAAACTTGTCACCTAGCCCTGCTGGGTTAATTGGGTTAGCTGGGCATGCAGGAGCACATGCAGGGCCAGTCTGCGTCCTGAATGGCATCTTATTCCCTATGTAGTACGCAGTCTCGTAAACACCAGGTGTTGATCCATGCCATGGAATCCTATAGACTTTTAACAACCAATAAAGACATAGGGCATGCATGCCCCTCTAAGGGTTATTGGCATAGCATTGCTTACCCACTCAGGGAGGTAATGAAGTGTCTGTTTGTTGCTTAGCGGCATGTGTTATTGTTACACAGAACAAACCAGAGGATTATCACCTTCTGTATTTATGTGTGAAGTTTTTCAGTGGTGTGACACACTTATAGAACAGAGAGCGAGAGAGAGAGAGATAGATACTCAATGAAATGATCAAATATACAGACAACAAATTCCAATTGGCTATACTAAAACTCTTTAACATCATCCTTAGCTCTGGCATCTTCACCAATATTTGGAACCAAGGACTGATCACCCCAATCCACAAAGTGGAGACAAATTTGACCCCATTAACTACCGTGGGATATGCGTCAACATCAACCTTGGGAAAATCCTCTGCATTATAATTAACAGCAGACTCGTACATTTTCTCAGTGAAATAAATGTACTGAGCAAATGTCAAATTGGCTTTTTACCAAATTACCGTACAACAGACCATGTATTCACCCTGCACACCCTAATTGACAAACAAACAAACCAAAACAAAGGCAAAGTCTTCTCATGCTTTGTTGATTTCAAAAAAGCCTTCGACTCAATTTGGCACGAGGGTCTGCTAAACAAATTGATGGAAAGTGGTGTTGGGGGTAAAACATACGACATTTTAAAATCCATGTACACAAACAACAGGGCCGGGGGGGTGAGACAGGGATGCAGCTTAAAACCCACACTCTTCAACATAAATATCAACGAATTGACGCGGGCACTAGAAAAGTCTGCAGCACCCGGCCTCACCCTACTAGAATCTGAAGTCAAATGTCTACAGTTTGCTGATGATCTAGTGCTTCTGTCACCAACCAAGGAGGGCCTACAGCAGTACCTAGATATTCTGCACAGATTCTGCCAGACCTGGGCCCTGACAGTAAATCTCAGTAAGACCAAAATAATGGTGTTCCAAAAAAGGTCCAGTCGCCAGGACCACAAATACAAATTCCATCTAGACACCGTTGCCCTAGAGCACACATAAAACGATACATACCTTGGCCTAAACATCAGCGCCACAGGTAACTTCAACAAAGCTGTGAACGATCTGAGACAAGGCAAGAAGGGACTTCTATGCCATCAAAAGGACATACAATTCGACATCCCAATTAGGATCTGGCTAAAAATACTTGAATCAGTGATAGAACCCATTGCCCTTTATTGTTGTGAGGTCTGGGGTCCGCTCACCAACCAAGAATTCACTAAATGGGACAAACACCAAATTGAGACACTGCATGCAGAATTCTGCAAAAATATCCTCCGTGTACAACATAGAACACGAAATAATGCATGCAGAGCAGAATTGGGCCGATACCCGCTAATTATCAAAATCCAGAAAGAGACGTTAAATTCTACAACCACCTAAGAGGAAGCGATTCCCAAAGTCATCACCTACAGAGAGATGAACCTGGAGAAGAGTCCCCTAAGCAAGCTGGTCCTGGGGCTCTTTTCACAAAACAAACACACCCAAAAGAGCCCCAGGACAGCAACACAATTAGACCCAACCAAATCATGAGAAAACAAAAAGAGAATTACTTGACAAAAACTGAGCAAACTAGAATGCTATTGGGCCCTAAACAGAGAGTACACAGTGGCAGAATACCTGAGATAAACTCCCATATCTACTGGGTGAAATACCACAGTGTTCCATCACAGCAGCAAGATTTGTGACCCGTTGCCACAAGAAAACATCAACCAGTGAAGAACAAACACCATTGTAAATACAAGCTTATTTATTTTCCCTTTTGTACTTTAACCGTTTATACATCGTTACAACACTGTATATATACATAATATGACATTTGTAATGTCTTTATTCTTTTGAAACTTCTGTATGTGTAATGTTTACTGTTAATTTTTATAGTTTATTTCACTTTTGTATATTTTCTACCTCACTTGCTTTGGCAATGTTAACAGATGTTTCCCATGCCAATAAAGCCCCTTGAATTGAATTGAGATACAGAGAGACAAGAGAGACAGAGACAGAGACGGAGAGATGGAGAGACAGAGAGAGGGAGAGATACAGAGAGAAAGAGACAGAGAGAGAGAGACAGAGAGAAAGAGACAGAGAGAAAGAAAGAGAGAGAGAGAGACAGAGAGACATAGAGAAAGAGACAGAGAGAAAGAAACAGAGAGACAGAGAGACAGAGACAAGAGAGACAGAGAGAAAGAGAGAGAGAGAGAAGAGAGACAGAGAGACAGAGAGAGAAAGAGAAGGGATGAAGCGTGTGAAAAAGTGTGACCGGTTCTTAACACCCTATCCTGTCTGCCCTCTGGGTACAGTGATGTCATGATGAAGTGTTGAGGCACCAAATAGCACCCTATTCCCTATGTAGTGCACTAGTTTTTTACCACAGCCCATAGGACTCTGTTCAAAATAAATGCATATTGTCAGACAAGGGAGATTGTTAACACAAGTCAGAGGAATGTTCAAACCCTGATAACTGTATTAACAAAGAGCCAATTCCAGATGCTTTATCATTGACCTCTAACCTTGCTTTGTCATCTGACGATCACTGTAGAGAACAGGAGAGGTATAGACAAATGACCCCTTAAAAAGTGTCAGTATGTGTTGTCCACCTTTTGTTGTGTTGATGTCCTAGAAACAGGCCCATGGTTTTAACGAGTTCCTCTCAGTTCACCTTGACCTCACTCATATTCATCAGCTGTTCTTCCACACAATAACCCAAAACGGGTCACCATGAAGACTGCCAGTGCCTCCCTTTTTTCCATTCTTTCTCAATCCCATTGTTTGTCTCCTTCCCTCCCTCCCTCTATCTCTGTCTAGATCCTGGACGTCCTGTGTTCTCTATGTGTGTGTAACGGGGTGGCTGTGAGAGCCAATCAGAACCTCATCTGTGATCACCTGCTTCCCAAGAGAGACCTGCTCCTGCAGACACGATTGGTCAATGATGTTCAGAGGTAACAGGAAGTAGAAAGTGTTTGTAACTTATTTTTTTACTTATTTTGTACGTAATGTTGCTGCTGCCATCACTTATGACCGGAAACATCTTCTGGACGTCAGAACAGCAATTACTCACCACGAACTGGTAGAAGCTGTTTCCTTTAACGAGTCCAACGAGTCAGACGTGAAGGATATGCTGCTTTCCCGGGAACAAGCCCAAATCCCCGTCATTTGTGTCAAGAGAAGACAGAGAAAAAGGGGGCGGAGGTCGGACTGTCTTCTGAAAATTCGTAGGCGAGCGAGTAAACCCCCACTGACATCCGTTCTATTGGCCAACGTGCAATCATTGGAAAATAAAATCGATGACCTACGAGCAAGATTAAACTACTAATGGGACATTAAAAACTGCATTTCTTATTTTTTCAGTCGTGGTTAAACAACGACGTGAACAACATACAACTGGCAGGTTTTACACTGTATCGGCACAATAGAACAGCAGCCTCTGGTAAGACAAGGGGTGGAGGTCTATGTATATTTGTAAACAATAGCTGGTGCACAATATCTAAGGAAGTCTCGTGGTTTTGCTCGCCTGAGGTAGAGTATCTCATGATAAGCTGTAGACCACACTATCTACCTAGAGATTTTTCATCTGTATTTTTCGTAGCTGTCTACATACCACCACAGACCGATGCTGGTACTAACACCACACTCAATGAGCTGTATACCTGTCACTTTGTATAATGATAGGAGACAGGCGCAGGAACACACATTTTTTTCATTTTCTTCTTTACCCAAAATAGCGTACATCATGAACATGACGGGGACGAAGTCCAAAACAAACACGTATGTATATAACACAGGGCTGTAATCCAAACAAAGAGTGAGGTGTAAACCTCTAATAAATACACGTGACGAGACCTGTAATAAGTTACACTAACACGGTAACAGCCGATACAACAGAACACAGGTACTCACAAGACCAACGGACATGGAACAATAATCAACAAGGACAATGGGGAACAGAGGGCACATGTATACACATACTAATCAGGGGGAATGGGAACCAGGTGTGCGTAATGAGACAAGACAGTCCGGGGTTGGTGGTAATGAATCAAGTTCAGTGACGCCTAGAAGGCCGGTGACGTAGACCTCCGTGACAAATACCTCCATAAGCAAATAGGAAAACGCTCATCCAGAGGCGGCGCTTCTAGTGGACTTTAATGCCGACAGGGAAACTTAAATCAGTTTGACCAAATTTCTACCAGCATGTTACATGTGAAACCAGAGGGATAAAAACTCTAGACCACCTTTACTCCACGCACAGATACGTGTACAAAGCTCTCCCTCGCCCTCCATTTGGCAAATCTGACCATAATTCTATCCTCCCGATTCCCACTTACAAGCAAAAATTCAAGCAGGAAGCACCAGAAACGCAGTCAATAAAAAAATTGTCAGATGAAGCAGATGCTAAGCTACAGGACTGTTTTGCTAGCACAGACTGGAATATGTTCCGGGATTCTTCTGATCGCATTGAGCAGTACACCACATCAGTCATTGGCTTCAGCAATAAGTGCTTCGATGACATCGTCCCCACAGTGACTGTACGTACATACCCCAACCAGAAGCCATGGATTACAGGCAACATCCGCACTGAGCTAAAGGGTAGAATTGCCGCTTTCAAGGAGCGATACTCTAACCCAGAAACTTAGAAGAAATCCCGCTATGCCCTCCGACGAACCATCAAACAGGCAAAGCATCAATACAGGGCTAAGATCGAATCGTACTACACCGGCTCTGATGCTCGTCGGATGTGGCAGAGCTTGCAAACTATTACAGACTACAAAGGGAAGCACAGCCAAGAGCTGCCAAGTGACACGAGCATACCAAACGAGCTAAATTACTTCTATGCTCGCTTTGATGCAAGTAACACTGAAACATGCATGAGAGCGTTAGCTGTTTCGGACGACTGTGTGATCACACTTTTGGCAGCCGATGTGAGTAAGACCTTTAAACAGGTCAACATTCACAAAGCCGCGGGCCAGACGGATTACCAGGACGTGTACTGCGAGTATGCACTGACCAACTGGCAAGTGTCTTCACTGACATTTTCAACCTCTCCCTGTCCAAGTCTGTAATACCAACATGTTTTAAGCAGACCACCATAGTGCCTGTGCCCAAGAACACTAAAGTAACCTGCCTAAATGACTACCGACCCGTAGCACTCACGTCTGTAGCCCTGAAGTGCTTTGAAAGGCTTGTCATGGCTCACATCAACACCATTATCCCAGAAACACTAGACCCACTCCAATTTGCATACCGCCCTAACAGATCCACAGATGATGCAATCTCTATTGCACTCCACACTGCCCTTTCCCACCTGGACAAAAGGAACACCTATGTGAGAATGCTATTCATTGACTACAGCCCAGCGTTCAACACCATAGTGCCCTCAAATCTTATCACTAGGCTAAGGACCCTGGGACTAAACACCTCCCTCCGCAACTGGATCCTGGACTTCCTGGTGGGCCGCCCCCAGGTGGTAAGGGTAGGTAACAACACATCCGCCACGCTGATCCTCAACACGGGGGCCCCTCAGGGGTGCGTGCTCTGTCCCCTCCTGTACTCCCTGTTCACTCATGACTGCATGACCAGGCACGACTCCAACACCATCATTAAGTTTGCAGATGACACAACAGTGGTAGGCCTAATCACCGACAACGACGAGACAGCCTACAGGGAGGAGGTCAGAGACCTGGCCATGTGGTGCCAGGACAACTTCTCCCTCAACGTTATCAAGACATAGGAGATGATTGTGGACTACAGGAAAAGGAGGGCCGAGCACGCCCCCATTCTCATCGACGGGACTGTAGTAGAGCAGGTTGAGAGCTTCAAGTTCCTTGGTGTCCAATGCACCAACAAACTAACATGGTCCAAACACACCAAGACAGTCGTGAAGAGGGCACGACAAAACCTATTCCCCCTCAGGAGACTGAAAAAATTTGCCATGGGTCCTCAGATCCTCAAAAGGTTCTACAGCTGCACCATCAAGAGCATCCTGACTGGTTGCATCACTGCCTGGTATGGCAGCTGCTCAGCCTCCGACCGGCAGGCACTACAGAGGGTAGTGCGTACGGCCCAGTACATCACTTGGGCCAAGCTTCCTGCCATCCAGGACATCTATACCAGGCAGTGTCAGAGGAAGGCCCTAAAAATTGTCAAAGACTCCAGCCACCCTAGTAATAGACTGTTCTCTCTGTTACCGCACGGCAAGTGGTACCGGACCGCCAAGTCTAGGTCCAAGAGGCTTCTTAACAGCTTCTACCCCCAAGCCATACGACTGAACATCTAATCAAATAGCTAGCCAGACTATATGCATTGCCGGTGCTCCCGCACCTTGACTCTGTACCTGCACCCCCTGTATATAGCTTCGCTATTGTTATTTTACTGCTGCTCTTTAATTATTTGTAACTTTTTTTTCTTATTCTTATTTTTTTAGGTATAATTTTTTTTAACTGCATTGTTGGTTAAGGGCTTATCAGTAAGCATTTCACTGTAAGGTCTACTACACCTGTTGGCGCATGTGACAAATAACATTTTATTTTATTTGGATTTGTTACGATGCACCGTAGAATTAGAACTAGAATCATTCTAATTCTATGATGTAATCATTGTAATTCTTAGGTGTTTTGATTCTAATTCTATGATGTAATCATTGTAATTCTTAGGTGTTTTGATTCTCATTCTATGATGTAATCATTGTAATTCTTAGGTGTTTTCATTCTAATTCTATGATGTAATCATTGTAATTCTTAGGTGTTTTCATTCTAATTCTATGATGTAATCATTGTAATTCTTAGGTGTTTTGATTCTAATTCTATGATGTAATCATTGTAATTCTTAGGTGTTTTGATTCTAATTCTATGATGTAATCATTGTAATTGTTAAGTGTTTTCATTCTAATTCTATGATGTAATCATTGTAATTCTTAGGTGTTTTGATTCTAATTCTATGATGTAATCATTGTAATTCTTAGGTGTTTTGATTCTAATTCTATGATGTAATCATTGTAATTCTTAGGTGTTTTGATTCTAATTCTATGATGTAATCATTGTAATTCTTAGGTGTTTTGATTCTAATTCTATGATGTAATCATTGTAATTGTTAAGTGTTTTCATTCTAATTCTATGATGTAATCATTGTAATTCTTAGGTGTTTTGATTCTAATTCTATGATGTAATCATTGTAATTCTTAGGTGTTTTGATTCTAATTCTATGATGTAATCATTGTAATTCTTAGGTGTTTTGATTCTAATTCTATGATGTAATCATTGTAATTCTTAGGTGTTTTCATTCTAATTCTATGATGGGGGGGGGGGGGGTAATTACATTAGTAATAAATTCACTCTTGATTTACAACTGCACCTGTCTTGCTATCCAAATCAGTGTGATTAAATATATCTCTTTTCTGACTGCAATATAATAAAACAAGGAATAGAAATATGAATCATGTATAATCTATCTGGCTGTCTCACTGTGATTGTAATTGTATACATACTTTTATGCCACTAAATGTATGACTCAAATGTGGATGTGTTTATCCAGTATGAGGCCCAACATCTTCCTAGGAGTGGCAGAGGGTTCAGCCCAGTATAAGAAGTGGTACTTTGAGCTGATGATCGACCAGGTGGATATTACTTTTCTTCACTTTCCTTTGCAAATGCGTTTTGATTATTGTGCTTTAAATAGTATTGCCAAGTAAAATATTTAAGATGTATTTTGTCACTTGTACAATGTCTATCTCTCTGTCTGTCTGTCTACCTGTCTCTCTCTCTCTCTCTCTCTCTCTCTCTCTCTCTCTCTCTCTCTCTCTCTCTCTCTCTCTCTCTCTCTCTCTCTCTCTCTCTCTCTCTGTCTGTCTACCTGTCTCTCTCTCGCTCTCTCTCAGGTGGACCACTATGTGACCAGTGAGCCAACTCACCTGCGTGTGGGATGGGCCTCCACTAAGGGTTACGCCCCCTACCCGGGGGCTGGAGAGGGCTGGGGGGGCAATGGGGTGGGGGATGACCTCTACTCATACAGCTTTGACGGACTCTACCTGTGGTCAGGTACGCCCTCTGAGGTTTTGTATGACTCTAATGTGTTCAGGTACACCCTCTGAGGTTCTGTATGACTCTAATGTGGTCAGGTACGCCCTCTGAGGTTCTGTATGACTCTAATGTGGTCAGGTACGCCCTCTGAGGTTCTGTATGACTCTAATGTGGTTAGGTACGCCCTCTGAGGTTCTGTATGACTCTAATGTGGTTAGGTACGCCCTCTGAGGTTCTGTATGACTCTAATGTGTTCAGGTACACCCTCTGAGGTTCTGTATGACTCTAATGTGTTCAGGTACACCCTCTGAGGTTCTGTATGACTCTAATGTGTTCAGGTACACCCTCTGAGGTTCTGTATGACTCTAATGTGGTTAGGTACGCCCTCTGAGGTTCTGTATGACTCTAATGTGTTCAGGTACACCCTCTGAGGTTCTGTATGACTCTAATGTGTTCAGGTACACCCTCTGAGGTTCTGTATGACTCTAATGTGGGCAGGTACGCCCTCTGAGGTTCTGTATGACTCTAATGTGTTCAGGTACACCCTCTGAGGTTCTGTATGACTCTAATGTGTTCAGGTACGCCCTCTGAGGTTCTGTATGACTCTAATGTGTTCAGGTACACCCTCTGAGGTTCTGTATGACTCTAATGTGTTCAGGTACACCCTCTGAGGTTCTGTATGACTCTAATGTGTTCAGGTACACCCTCTGAGGTTCTGTATGACTCTAATGTGGGCAGGTACGCCCTCTGAGGTTCTGTATGACTCTAATGTGGTTAGGTACGCCCTCTGAGGTTCTGTATGACTCTAATGTGGGCAGGTACACCCTCTGAGGTTCTGTATGACTCTAATGTGGGCAGGTACACCCTCTGAGGTTCTGTATGACTCTAATGTGGGCAGGTACGCCCTCTGAGGTTCTGTATGACTCTAATGTGGGCAGGTACGCCCTCTGAGGTTCTGTATGACTCTAATGTGGTTAGGTACGCCCTCTGAGGTTCTGTATGACTCTAATGTGGGCAGGTACACCCTCTGAGGTTCTGTATGACTCTAATGTGTTCAGGTACGCCCTCTGAGGTTCTGTATGACTCTAATGTGTTCAGGTACGCCCTCTGAGGTTCTGTATGACTCTAATGTGGGCAGGTACACCCTCTGAGGTTCTGTATGACTCTAATGTGGGCAGGTACGCCCTCTGAGGTTCTGTATGACTCTAATGTGGGCAGGTACGCCCTCTGAGGTTCTGTATGACTCTAATGTGGTTAGGTACGCCCTCTGAGGTTCTGTATGACTCTAATGTGGGCAGGTACACCCTCTGAGGTTCTGTATGACTCTAATGTGTTCAGGTACACCTTCTGAGGTTCTGTATGACTCTAATGTGTTCAGGTACGCCCTCTGAGGTTCTGTATGACTCTAATGTGGGCAGGTACGCCCTCTGAGGTTCTGTATGACTCTAATGTGGGCAGGTACGCCCTCTGAGGTTCTGTATGACTCTAATGTGGTTAGGTACGCCCTCTGAGGTTCTGTATGACTCTAATGTGGGCAGGTACACCCTCTGAGGTTCTGTATGACTCTAATGTGGTTAGGTACGCCCTCTGAGGTTCTGTATGACTCTAATGTGTTCAGGTACACCCTCTGAGGTTCTGTATGACTCTAATGTGTTCAGGTACACCCTCTGAGGTTCTGTATGACTCTAATGTGTTCAGGTACACCCTCTGAGGTTCTGTATGACTCTAATGTGGGCAGGTACGCCCTCTGAGGTTCTGTATGACTCTAATGTGGTTAGGTACGCCCTCTGAGGTTCTGTATGACTCTAATGTGGGCAGGTACACCCTCTGAGGTTCTGTATGACTCTAATGTGGGCAGGTACGCCCTCTGAGGTTCTGTATGACTCTAATGTGGGCAGGTACGCCCTCTGAGGTTCTGTATGACTCTAATGTGGGCAGGTACGCCCTCTGAGGTTCTGTATGACTCTAATGTGGGCAGGTACGCCCTCTGAGGTTCTGTATGACTCTAATGTGGGCAGGTACACCCTCTGAGGTTCTGTATGACTCTAATGTGGGCAGGTACGCCCTCTGAGGTTCTGTATGACTCTAATGTGGGCAGGTACGCCCTCTGAGGTTCTGTATGACTCTAATGTGGGCAGGTACGCCCTCTGAGGTTCATGGCATGTTGTCGCTTATACTGTATAAGTTCTCTGCCCTCGTGATGTGAAATACCACTGCTGTTTTGAGAGTTGGGCATTGAAATCCTGAGGTAATCGTTTGGTGGTCAAGAGCAAAGGAAAAGTAACAGTACATTAAAACCCTCAACCAACCTTTCCTCATCAGTCACCCTGTCCCTTGTCTAAATAGGCCCAGAACCCTCCCTCCCCCTGTTCCTTTCCATAGAACCCCACTCAGCTCTATGTTCTCCAAACATTTTGAACCCCATCTATCTATCTATCTATCTATCTATCTATCTATCTATCTATATATCTATCTATCTATCTATCTATCTATCTATCTATCCATCCATCCATCCTCCCTCTGCACTTCCTACCATTCTACACCTTACACTGCCCCTACTGTCCTCCATGACTTCCCTACTCCCTGTCTGAAGAGGCCCCAGACTCAGTCTGTCCTCCATGACTTCCCTACTCCCTGTCTGAAGAGGCCCCAGACTCAGTCTGTCCTCCATGACTTCCCTACTCCCTGTCTGAAGAGGCCCCAGACTCAGTCTGTCCTCCATGACTTCCCTACTCCCTGTCTGAAGAGGCCCCAGACTCAGTCTGTCCTCCATGACTTCCCTACTCCCTGTCTGAAGAGGCCCCAGACTCAGTCTGTCCTCCATGACTTTCCTACTCCCTGTCTGAAGAGGCCCCAGACTCAGTCTGTCCTCCATGACTTTCCTACTCCCTGTCTGAAGAGGCCCCAGACTCAGTCTGTCCTCCATGACTTCCCTACTCCCTGTCTGAAGAGGCCCCAGACTCAGTCTGTCCTCCATGACTTCCCTACTCCCTGTCTGAAGAGGCCCCAGACTCAGTCTGTCCTCCATGACTTCCCTACTCCCTGTCTGAAGAGGCCCCAGACTCAGTCTGTCCTCCATGACTTTCCTACTCCCTGTCTGTCTCTGGTTCACAGGAGGGAAACGGTGGTGGATATATACCATATATATATATATATATACCCCTCAATAACGAGCATCCATCCTCTCCTCCCCTCTCCAGGCCGTATCCCCCGGGCGGTGGCCTCCATCAACCAGCACCTGTTGAACAGTGATGACGTGGTGAGTTGTTGTCTGGACCTGGGCGCTCCCTCCATGTCCTTCAGGATCAATGGCCAGCCAGTACAGGGCATGTTTGAAGACTTCAACACCGACGGATTCTTCTTCCCCGTGGTCAGCTTCTCAGCCGGGGTCAAGTAAGTGGCCAGCACACATACACACCCAGGCAGACACACACACACACACACACACACACACACACACACACACACACACACACACACACACACACACACACACACACACACACACACACACACACACACACACACACTCACACACACGGACCCAGGCAGGCAGGCAGACACACACACACACATACACACACACACACACACACACACACACACACACACACACACACACACACACACACACACACACACACACACACACACAGACGCATACTTGTGGACACACACACAAACAGCTTCTCCGTAGGGGTCAACTAAGCGTCCAGCTAAGTTAATTAATGAATGATTAGGTACTGTAATAAGTTGAGAAGGCTGTGGAGTGGGGATGGTGGTTGTCAGTCGACAGATCTTTTAGAACAGCAGTAGGTGCAGGTAGCCTAGTGGTTTAGAGCGTTGGACTAGTAACCGAAAGGTTGCAAGATCGAATCCCCGAGCTGACAAGGTAAACATCTGTCGTTCTGCCCCTGAACAAGGCAGTTAACCTTTCACGAGTATCAATCCCGGATCCGGGAGCACCCCCCACCCCCCACACACTGATTAGCATAGCTAGCATAGCGTCACAAGTAACTTGTAGCATCTAAATATCATTAAATCACAAGTCCAAGACACCAGATGAAAGATACAGGTCTTGTGAATAAAGCCACCATTTCAGATTTTTTAAATGTTTTACAGGGAAGACACAATATGTAAATCTATTAGCTAACCACGTTAGCAAAGGAGAGGATTTTTTCACTCCCAACAGTTTTTCCCTGCGTCAGTAGCTATCACTAATTCGACTAAATAAAAATATATATAGCCACTAACCAAGAAACAAATTCATAAGATGACAGTCTGATAACATATTTATGGTATTGCATAGTTTTTTTTTGAAAATGTGCATTTTTCAGGTATAAATCACAGTTCTACATTGCAGCTGCATTCTGAAAAGGTGCCGACCCAGCCAGAATAATTACAGAGACCAACGTCATATAACTAATTACTCATTTTAAAACATTTCAGAAAAATACACAGCGTACAGATATTGAAAGCCCAACATCTGGTGAATCCAAACAATATTTCAGATTTATAAAATGTTTTATAACGAAAACAAAATGTAGCGCTAAATTAGCATAGCTATACCAGGCAGATTCGGCTGGGCGCCCACGGCAAGATCACATGCACAACAGATATGATATAACATCGTAAATTGGGTCTTACTATGGCTGCTCTTTCATCAGAATGTTGATCAAAGTGTCCATTGTCAAGATGAGTTGTTGGTTGCGTTCAGAGTCGTTCTTTTCCCACTCCATTTAGCACAGGTACCGGTGGAGTGGCACGTATTTCTCAAACGATACTAAAATCTAACAACTGAACACCGCAAAACTCCCTAAAAAATTCAAATAATCTGATTAAACTATATTGAAAAAACATACATTACGATGATCTGGTCACATGTATCAAACAAACTTCGACACAGAGATAATAATGGCCGCACAACACAAGAAAAACGTAGCTCTAATTCCATCCAATCGAGAACCGGAAGTTGTCGGTCATGCCAAAGATTTTGCTCTCATTTCACGTCAGTCCCAGATAGACAAGAAATTTTTCCTCTGACGTCCTCTAGACACCCAGAGGAAGGCCAGTGAGTTGTGTTTCGGGTCATAGGAGGCATGACCATATATAGGCAGAGCTTTGAAGCCAGCACAAAACATCTTGATTTTATGTTCTTGGTCATGGAAAGTGCTGTGAAATGACTTCTGAATCACTCAGAGAGAAAATTGAAACGGTTTTAGAAACTGGAGATTGTTTTCTTTCCAACGGTATTATTTATATGCATATAGTAAGAGCAATAATTAAAGAAGAGGCAGTTTAATCTGTTGAGCCATTTATGCTAATGCGAAAACAGCACCCCCTGTATTCTCAAGAACCCACTGTTCCTAGGCCATCATTGAAAAAAATTATTTGTTCTTAACTGACTTGCCTAGATAAATAAAATAAAAATACACAGTTTAGGTCAGGTGAATTGCTGAGCAATGGGACAATAAAGATTTTGGAATTTTGGATAGTGTAGCATAGACTCGAGTCTAGATGCTAGAGGTCAGAACATGGGTATGACGTAATATGACATCACATTATTGTGTCTGGGAAATTCCTCAAATCTCTAACTTCCTGCTTTCCTCTTCCCCTCAGGGTGCGTTTCCTGTTGGGTGGTCGTCATGGTGACTTTAAGTTCCTGCCCCCAGCGGGTTATTCCCCGTGTTACGAGGCGCTACTCCCCAAGGAGAAGATGAGGGTGGAGGCTGTGAAGGAGTACAAGAGGGATCATGGAGGGGTCAGGGACCTACTGGGGACAACACAGATCCTCTCCCAGGCCTCATTCATCCCCACACCTGTAGACACCAGCCAGGTATTATACACCTGGACACCTGTAAACAGTCCGTCAGCCAGTCAGTCTGTCAGCCAGTCAGTCTGTCTGTCAGCCAATTGATCTCTCTCTCTCTCTCTCTCTCTCTCTCTCTCTCTCTCTCTCTCTCTCTCTCTCTCTCTCTCTCTCTCTCTCTCTCTCTCTCTCTCTCTCTCTCTCTCTCTCCTTCCAGATTGTTCTGCCTCCTCACCTGGACAATGTGCGAGACAGACTTGCAGAGAACATCCATGAACTGTGGGGCATGAACAAGATTGAACTGGGCTGGTCCTATGGCAAGGTAGGTACTATGCCTTAAGTTTGATCTCACCTCTGTTTTGGCTTATATGCCAATCTACGGTAGGTGCAATACCTCAGCATGGTCTCTAGGGCAGCGATATACAAACCATTGTCACCTCATCTGTTTCCATTTTGCTATGAAATTTGTTTGGGACTAATTGTGTTGCTGTCCTGAGGCTCTGTGGTGTCTGATTGTGTTTGTGAACAGAGCCCCAGGACCAGCTTGCTTAGGGTACTCTTTTCCAGGGTAATCTCTCTGTAGGTGATGGCTTTGTTATGGAAGGTTTGGGAATCGCTTCCTTTTAGGTGGTTGTAGAATTTAACGTCTCTTTCTGGATGTTGATAATTAGCAGGTATCAGACTAAATGAAGCGGGCCAGCCACCACCAGCCTGAGGAGAGACACATGGAACGAGGAGTGAATACGGTAATCGGGGGGAGCTGTAACCTGTAACTCACCTCGTACAGTCTCCTCATGACTTTAAATGGCCCCACAAACCGCGGACCCAGCTTCTGGCAGGGCAGGCGGAGGGGCAGGTTTAGGGTCGAGAGCCAGACCCTGTACCGGGGCGAACACCAGGGCCTCACTGCGGTGACGGTCTGCGCCGGCTTTCTTGCGCAGGACGGCGCGCTGAAGGTGAACATGGGCGGTGTCCCATGTTTCCTCCGCGCGCCGGAACCAGTCGTCCACCGCAGGAGCCTCGGTCTGACTCTGATGCCAAGGAGCCAGAACCGGCTGATACCCCAGTACGCACTGGAAGGGGGAGAGGTTAGTGGAGGAGTGGCGGAGCGAGTTCTGGGCCATCTCTGCCCAGGGCACGAACGCTGCCCACTCCCCCAGCCGGTCCTGGCAATAAGACCTCAGAAACCTACCCACATCCTGGTTTACTCTCTCCACCTGCCTGTTACTCTCGGGGTGAAAACCCGAGGTAAGGCTGATCGAGACCCCCAGACGTTCCATGAATGCCCTCCAGACCCTCGAAGTGAACTGGGGACTCCGATCAGACACTATGTCTTCAGGCACCCCGTAGTGCCGGAAGACGTGTGAAAACAAGGCCTCCGCAGTCTGTAGGGCCGTAGGGAGAACGGGCAGGAGGAGACGGCAGGACTTAGAGAAACGATCCACAACAACCAGGATCGTGGTGTTTCCCTGTGATGGGGGAAGATCGGTCAGGAAATCGATCGACAGGTGTGACCATGGCCGCTGTGGAACGGGTAAAGGGTGTAGCATACCTCTGGGCAGGTGCCTAGAAGCCTTACACTGGGCGCACACCGAGCAGGAGGAAACATAAACCCTCACGTCCTTAGCCAAAGTGGGCCACCAGTACTTCCCACTCAGACAGCGCACCGCCCGACCAATGCCTGGATGACTAGAGGAGGGTGACGTGTGGGCCCAATAGATCAGCCGGTCACGGACAGCAGACGGAACGTACAGACACCCATCGGGACGCTGGAGGGGAGCGGGCTCTGCAAGCCAATGTCTCCACGCCTTCAAAGCCTTGACGACAGCCAACAACTCCCGGTCCCCGACGTCATAGTTTCGCTCCGCCGGGCTGAGCTTCCTCGAGAAGAAGGCACAGGGGCTGAGCTTCGGTGGCGTACCCGAGCGCTGAGAGAGAACGGCTCCTCTCCCAGCCTCGGACATGTCCACCTCCACTATGAATGCCAAAAAGGGATCCGGATGGGCCAGCACGGGAGCCGAGGTAAACAGAGCCCTCAGGTGACCAAAGGCCCTGTCCGCCTCAGCCGACCACTGCAAACGTACCGGTCCCCCTTCAGCAGTGAGGTAATGGGAGCCGCTACCTGACCAAAACCCCGGATAATCCTCCGGTAGTAATTGGCAAACCCTAGAAACCGCTGCACCTCCTTTACCGTGGTTGGAGTCGGCCAATTACGCACGGCTGAGATGCGGTCACTCTCCTGCGGTACCCTAGGAAGGAGACGTTGGAAGAACAGACATTTCTCAGCCTTGAAATACAGGTCATGCTCCAACAGTCGAACAAGCACCTTGCGCACTAGGGACACATGCTTGGCGCATGTAGCGGAGTATATCAGAATGTCATCAATATACACCACTACACCCTGCCCTTGCAGGTCCCTGAAAAACTCATCTACAAAGGATTGGAAGACTGATGGAGCATTCATTAACCCGTACGGCATGACGATGTACTCATAATGCCCTGAGGTCGTACTGAATGCCGTCTTCCACTCGTCTCCCTCCCGGATACGCACCAGGTTGTAAGCACTCCTGAGATCAAGTTTGGTGAAGAAGCGCGCCCCGTGCATTGACTCAATCGCCGTGGCGATAAGAGGTAGCGGGTAACTGTACCTCACAGTGATCTGATTTAAGCCTCGATAGTCAATACACGGGCGCAGACCTCCCTCCTTCTTCTTCACAAAAAAGAAACTCGAGGAGGCGGGGGAAGTGGAGGATCGAATGTACCCCTGACGCAGGGATTTGGAGACATATGTTTCCATAGCCACCGTCTCCGCCTGTGACAGAGGATACACGTGACTCCTGGGAAGTGCAGCGTCTACCAGGAGATTTATCGCACAATCCCCCCGTCGATGGGGTGGTAATTGAGTCGCCTTCTTTTTGGAGAAGGCGAGAGCCAAATCGGCATATTCGGGGGGAATGCGCACGGTGGAGACCTGGTCTGGACTCTCCACCGTAGTAGCACCTATGGAAACCCCTAAACACCTCCCCGAGCACTCTCGCGACCACCCCGTGAGAGCCTCCCGTTGCCATGAAACAGTGGGGTCATGACAAGCTAACCAGGGTAGGCCTAGCACTACGGGAAACGCAGGAGAGTCAATGAGAAAGAGACTGATTCTCTCCGTGTGACCCCCCTGCGTCACCATGCCCAGAGGAGCGGTGGCCTCCCTAATCAACCCTGGTCGACTATCTAAGGCGTGAACTGGGAAGGGCATATCCACAGGAACGATGGGGATCCCTAAACTATGGGCAAATGATCTGTCAATAAAATTCCAGCCGCGCCTGAATCGACGAGCGCCTTATGCTGGGAATGCGGGGAAAACTCAGGAAAAGTAACGAACAAAAACATGTGTGCAACAGAGGGCTCTGGGTGAGAATGGTGCCTTCTCACCTGGGGTGACGCCAGAGTGCCCTGCTTGCTGCCTCGGCCCCCAGAGGAACCTACCCGGCACCGACTGGCAATGTGACGTCTGCGGCCACAGATGTGGCACGAGACGGATCCTCCTCCGGTCTCCCTGAGCGCAGCACCTCCCAGCTCCATTAGGCATCAGAGCGGAGGTGCTGGGGGATGGAACCAACAGACCCCGCTCTGGACGTCCGCAGGTAGCCAGCAGGTTATCCAGCCAAATGGACGGGTCCACCAGCTGGTCGAAGGTGAGGGTGGTGTCCCTGCAGGCCAACTCTCGACGGACGTCCTCATGCAAACTGCAGCGATAGTGGTCGATCAGGGCCCTGTCGTTCCATCCCGCTCCAGAGGCCAGGGTCCGAAAGTCCAAAGCGAACTCCTGTGTGCTCCTCGTCCACTGCCGCAGGTGGAAAAGACGTTCACTCGTCGCTCAGAAATAACATTGTAAACATTCACTTACCTTTGATGATCTTCATCAGAATGCACTCCCAGGAATCCCAGTTCCACAATAAATGTTTGTTTTGTTCGATAATGTCCATCATTTATGTCCAAATTCCTCCTTGTTGTTCTAGCATTCAGTACACTTTCCAAACTCACGACGCGCGGGCAAGTCCAGCAGAAAGTACGGACGAAAAGTTTAAAAAGTAATATTACAGTCCGTAAAAACATGACAAACTAAGTTTTGAATCAATCTTTAGATTTACATCTTTAGGATGTTTTTAACATAATTCTTCAATAATGTTCCAACCGGAGAATTCCTTTGCCTTCAGAAGTGCATGGAACAGAGCTCTCTCTCACATGAACGCGCATGGTCAGCGCATGTTCAGGTCATGGTAGACCTTACTCAATCCCCTCTCATTCGGCCCCACTTCACAGTACAAGCATCAGACAAGGTTCTAAAGATTGTTGACATCTAGTGGAAGCATTAGGAAGTGCAACATTACCAATATCCCACTGTATCTTCAATAGGAGCTGAGTTGAAAATCGACCAACCTCAGATTTCCCACTTCCTGGTTGGATTTCTTCTCAGGTTTTTGCCTGCCATATGAGTTCTGTTATACTCACAGACATCATTAAAACAGTTTTAGGAACTTCAGAGTGTTTTCTATTCAAATCTACTAATAATATGCATATTCCAGCTTTTATGGCTTTGTAGCAGGCCGTTTACTCTGGGCATGCTTTTCATCCGGGCGTGAAAATACTGCCCCCTACCCCAAAGAAGTTAATAGTTGATTCTAAGATTTGTATTTGCTGTTTGTTCTTTGTTATAGAGCCAAAAAGATTGGAGAAGTGGTTTATCCATGCAACTCTGTTTTGGATAGTTAACTCTTCATATTTTGGGATAGTTAACTCTTCGTGTTGTTGGTTTAGTGCGTTCCAGATTTTCCCAGAAGTGGTTAGATTCTATGGATTCTTCAATTACATTGAGATGATTTCTGACGTGCTGATCCTTATTTTTCCGTAGTGTATTTCTGTATTGTTTAGTGATACACCTTACTGAAGGCGTAGACACAGGTTTTCTGGGTCTCTATGTTTTTGTTGAATAGTAGTCTGATCTGGTGGGGGGGGGGGGGGGGGGGGGGGGTATATAGGGTGTGGCCAGGGTTTGTTTGGGGTGGTCAGCTGGTTGGGGTGTGGCTGGTGAAGCTGTTGTCTGGGTGTAAGTCCTCTTGGCATGGATTCTCTCGGTGCAGATCTTTCGGATTGGGGGAGGGTCTTGCTGGTCTGGGCGGGGTGTCTGTTGCTCTGTTGTTCCTGTGTGAGTTGCTCGGGCTGTGGTTGAGGGTGACTCTCTCTCTCTCTCCATCTCTCTCCTTTCCTCCCATCCTCTCTAACTGCATCAGTTACAGTGGTTATTAGCAAGCTGAGAACACAAGCTGTAGCTCTTTGTACAGGAATGGTTATCACAGAATCATTTCCTCCCATGCCCTGGAATATGTTAATGAGAGAGAGAGAGGGGGGAGAGCCACACAGAGAAACAGAAAGGGAGAGCCACACAGAGAAACAGAAAGGGAGAGCCACACAGAGAAACAGAAAGGGAGAGCCACACAGAGAGAAACAGAAAGGGAGAGCCACACAGAGAAACAGAAAGGGAGAGCCACACAGAGAAACAGAAAGGGAGAGCCACACAGAGAAACAGAAAGGGAGAGCCACACAGAGAAACAGAAAGGGAGAGCCACACAGAGAAACAGAAAGGGAGAGCCACACAGAGAAACAGAAAGGGAGAGCTATACAGAGAAACAGAAAGGGAGAGCCACACAGAGAAACAGAAAGGGAGAGCCACACAGAGAAACAGAAAGGGAGAGCCACACAGAGAAACAGAAAGGGAGAGCCACACAGAGAAACAGAAAGGGAGAGCCACACAGAGAAACAGAAAGGGAGAGCCACACAGAGAAACAGAAAGGGAGAGCTACACACAGAAACAGAAAGGGAGAGCCACACAGAGAAACAGAAAGGGAGAGCCACACAGAGAAACAGAAAGGGAGAGTCACACAGAGAAACAGAAAGGGAGAGCCACACAGAGAAACAGAAAGGGAGAGTCACACAGAGAAACAGAAAGGGAGAGCTACACAGAGAAACAGAAAGGGAGAGCCACACAGAGAAACAGAAAGGGAGAGCCACACAGAGAAACAGAAAGGGAGAGACACACAGAGAAACAGAAAGGGAGAGACACACAGAGAAACAGAAAGGGAGAGCTACACAGAGAAACAGAAAGGGAGAGCTACACAGAGAAACAGAAAGGGGGAGCCACACACAGAAACAGAAAGGGAGAGACACACAGAGAAACAGAAAGGGAGAGCCACACAGAGAAACAGAAAGGGAGAGCCACACAGAGAAACAGAAAGGGAGAGCTACACAGAGAAACAGAAAGGGAGAGCTACACAGAGAAACAGAAAGGGAGAGCCACACAGAGAAACAGAAAGGGAGAGCCACACAGAGAAACAGAAAGGGAGAGCCACACAGAGAAACAGAAAGGGAGAGCCACACAGAGAAACAGAAAGGGAGAGCCACACAGAGAAACAGAAAGGGAGAGCCACACAGAGAAACAGAAAGGGAGAGCCACACAGAAACAGAAAGGGAGAGCCACACAGAGAAACAGAAAGGGAGAGCCACACAGAGAAACAGAAAGGGAGAGCCACACAGAGAAACAGAAAGGGAGAGCCACACAGAGAAACAGAAAGGGAGAGCCACACAGAGAAACAGAAAGGGAGAGCCACACAGAGAAACAGAAAGGGAGAGCCACACAGAGAAACAGAAAGGGAGAGCCACACAGAAACAGAAAGGGAGAGCCACACAGAGAAACAGAAAGGGAGAGCCACACAGAGAAACAGAAAGGGAGAGCCACACAGAGAAACAGAAAGGGAGAGCCACACAGAGAAACAGAAAGGGAGAGCCACACAGAGAAACAGAAAGGGAGAGACACACAGATAAACAGAAAGGGAGAGCCACACAGAGAAACAGAAAGGGAGCGCCACACAGAGAAAGAGAGAGAGAGCCTTCCAAGAACACGACAGCCCAAATGAATGATGCTGTGACTCAGAGGAGCCTCATTACTCAGGGGGCTTGGACCTTCTCATTCATTAAGGACAATATGTAGGAAGCATAGCTGTTCGCCTGGTTAATTTTTATTTAACAAGCCCTCATTAGCTCGACAGTGACATTGGTTTGTTTCCAAATGGCACCCTATCCCTAATTTAGTGCAACACTTTTGATTAGGGCTCTGGTCAAAAGTAGTGTACTATGTAGGGAAAAGGGTGCCATAGGACTCTGGTCAAAAGGAGTGCACTATGTAGGGAATAGGGTGTCATAGGTCTCTGGTCAAAAGTAGTGCACTATATAGGGAATAGGGTGCCATAGGGCTCTGGTCAAAAGTAGTGCACAATGTAGGGAATAGGGTGCCATTTGGGATGAAACCCATGTTGGGGACAAGGGACAGATACTTGGCAGGATGATGAGAATATAATAAATGTGATGATACACTTAGAATTTGGTACATTTATCATCTCCGAGTAGAGCAGAACAGACTAAAGTACATCATCTTTCTGTTGGAATTATCTCCTCTGCAACCTCCTACCATCCTTTATTGTCAGCTGAAGCCAGATACTCACACACACACTCACACACACACATGCACGCACGCACGTACGCACGCACGCACGCACACACACACACACACACACACACACACACACACACACACACACACACACACACACACACACACACACACACACACACACACACACACACACACACACACACACACACACACACACACACACACACACACACAAATATCAAATATTTAGGTCTAACTTAATCTTTGCCATCCACTCTGAAACTAACTGCAGCTCTTTGTTAAGTGTTGCAGGGATTTCACTCGCTGTAGTAGCTGACGTGTATATTGTTGAGTCATCCGCATACATAGACACACCTGCTTTACTCATAGCTAGTGGCATGTCATTGGTAAAGATTTTAAAAAGTAAGGGGCCTAGACAGCTGCCCTGGGGAATGCCTGATTCTACCTGGATTATGTTGGTGAGGCTTCCATTAAAGAACACCCTCTGTGTTCTGTTAGACAGGTAACTCTTTATCTACAATATAGCAGGGGGTGTAAAGCCATCAGACATACGTGGTTAGACAATCATACAGTAAAGTTCCAGACCTGTGGTCAAAAAGTATTCTTAATGGGCCAAAAGAATAGTTCCCAAACTTGAAACCCCGCCCATCTGGCACTCCAGACCATAGAATTAAGAATTAGAATACTAGAATGGACATGAACCTTCTTATGATGGTATAAAGGTCAGACATTTTAGTCAGATAGTTGGTCAACCATGGTTTGCCAGTGCTGTGATAAGATATTGTGTAAAATAATGAATTTGAAGATGTTATCTATACTGTATTTGTGTTACCTAGCTAGCCAGCCAGTTTTAGAGGAATGATTCCATTAATTTGTCAAATTAACTGCCAATATGCCAACATTTCATTCAAACAGTGCATTCAATCCACAGCCATACACTGGCTGAAATCAGTTGATGATAGGACTTACACAAGTTGTAAATGCAACATGTACTGATATTGTATCATATAATAGCACTAAGGATAAAAGTATTTGAATAATTTAAAATAGTACATGAACACAGGTATGAGTGGCTCCTCCGCTACATTTAACAGATTCTCTCGTTTAATTACAATAGACTGGCCCGAGGTAATTACAATTAGACTGGCCCGAGGTAATTACAATTACACTGGCCCGAGGTAATTACAATTAGACTGGCCCGAGGTAATTACAATTAGGCTGGCCCGAGGTAATTACAATTAGACTGGCCTCAGGTAATTACAATTAGACTGGCCCGAGGTAATTACAATTAGACTAGCCTGAGGTAATTACAATTACACTGGCCCAAGGTATTTACAATTAGACTGGCCCGAGGTAATTACAATTTGACTGGCCCGAGGTAATTACAATTAGACTGGCCCGAGGTAATTACAATTAGACTGGCCCGAGGTCATTACAATTAGACTGGCCCGAGGTAATTACAATTAGACTGGCCCGAGGTAATTTCAATTAGACTGGGCTCAGGTAATTACAATTAGACTTGGCTGAGGTAATTACAATTAGACTTGGCTGAGGTAATTACAATTAGACTGGCCTGAGGTAATTACAATTAGACTGGCCTGATGTAATTACAATTAGACTGGCCTGAGGTAATTACAATTAGACTGGCCTGAGGTAATTACAATTAGACTGGCCTGAGGTAATTACAATTAGACTGGCCTGATGTAATTACAATTAGACTGGCCTGAGGTAATTACAATTAGACTGGCCTGAGGTAATTACAATTAGACTGGCCCGAGGTAATTACAATTAGACTGGCCCGAGGTAATTACAATTAGACTGGCCTGAGGTAATTACAATTAGACTTGGCTGAGGTAATTACAATTAGACTTGGCTGAGGTAATTACAATTAGACTTGGCTGAGGTAATTACAATTAGACTGGCCTGAGGTAATTACAATTAGACTTGGCTGAGGTAATTACAATTAGACTGGCCTGAGGTAATTACAATTAGACTGGCCTGAGGTAATTACAATTAGACTGGCATGAGGTAATTACAATTAGACTGGCCTGAGGTAATTACAATTAGACTGGCATGAGGTAATTACAATTAAACTGGCCTGAGATAATTACAATTAGACTGGCCCGAGGTAATTACAATTAGACTGGCCCGAGGTAATTACAAATAGACTGGCCCGAGGTAATTACAATTAGACTGGCCTGAGGTAACCTAGCGAAATACACAGTGCAAATGTGTTGAAGTTTTCTTTGAAAAATGCTGATTCAGTTAACGGGTTTGTTTGGAACTTCATTCTCCCGTGTTGAACTGTTGTAGTCTACATTGTCAGTAACACATTTGATAGTGTATCGTGATTGGATCATTTAAGTTTCCATTTGTTACACATTAATCTCAGCACCCAGAGCTAATGTTTTATCTGTCACAACAGACTACTGTTTGATAGACTAGCTACGCAGTGAATAATTTAAGTCTTTGTCAACCGGTCTGTCAACAGTTGCAAATCGGTGTGTGCATCCAGACGTGGACCCTGCTAAATTGCCTCTCCTCTCTCCCTCAGGTTCGAGACGACAACAAGAGGCAGCACCCTTGCCTGGTGGATTTCACCAAGCTGCCTGAAACAGAGAGTAACTATAACCTGCAGATGTCTAGTGAAACTCTCAAGTGAGTAGCTAGGCTAAGATCGTAAAAACACGTATACATACTGTATCACATGACTCATTCCATCCAATTACACTGAAAAGAGCAGCCACCAATGACAACCAAACTGACATCTCAGTATCTCCAATAAAATGATCTACCTCTTCCACACGCGGTGATTGATAGCCATGTTTGATATAAGAGGATGTTTCATACTTGGCTAACTAATTGACAGATAGGCTATTTAATTGAGGCTCTTCGTACCAGGAAGTGTCTTTAGAAGGAGTGCCTGTGTGTCGATTCTGTGCATGTGTAACGGATGTGAAATGGTTCGCGCCCGGGTCGAGGGCGAGGGGACGGACTAAAGTTAAACTGTTACACATGGGGAAGATGGCGACTCACTGTTTAGGTGGAATACTGGGGCTCTGAGCTGAGAGCTTCTCAAGGTCTCTTTAAATCAATACTCACTCGGGAGATCTAACTCATCAAATGCAACTAGCTACTTTAATATTGGCCTCATACAGCCCACATGCAGTTCATGTGAATCAGTATTTGGGGAATTCTTTACTAACTGAAAGGTGCAGCTGCAGCACTCACACATAAGCAATAGTAACATAGGCGGTGAGTTTCAAGTTTTTTGGGGGAAAGCTAATTTTCACCATATAAAATACACCTTTATAATGAAGCATTACGTGCGTCATCGCATTTTTTCAGACTTACATAAGAAGGCTTATTATTCTGGATCATCATAATTTAGGTTGATAATAAAAAAAAAAGCAATCACTTTTCACCAACAACAATAAAAAGACAGCGCTAATGTAGTGGCGTAGAGTAGACCTGTCGGCTATAGACCATATCAGATACGTTTCTGTCTGTCCTCGGACAGGAAAAAATATGGCAATTCTATTACACCTTTATAAGACTGGAGACATTGGCAGAATCTTATTTAATAGCCTACAGACAACAGTTACATGGTAGCCAACTCTGCTGATACTAACAAAACAAGGATTTGTATATACAGCGCCTTCGGAAAGTATTCAGACCCTTTGACTTTTTACACATTTTGTTACGTTACAGCCTTATTCTAAGATAGATTAAATAGATTTTCCTCATCAACATAATATCCCATAATGACAAAGTGAAAACAGCTAATGATCACTGTTTCTGTTATACAGTAGTGGCCTATTTTGAATGGTTGTATAGTAGTAGGCAAATTAGACTATATAATTTTGGCAATTTAATTTAATTTACTTTAGGGGAGGCTTCTGAATAGTAAAGTTACTGATGCTTTTTTTTGCAAATAGTTGTTTTTATTGCATCACATCAAAGACATTACAATCAATAAAAAAATTAAAAAAATAAAGTTAGTGGTGCTGATCTCATGAAACAGTTTCATAGTGTATAAGTGGAATAGAAGAGTGTCAGGTGAGTGCAGGTGCTCTGCTGTGTATTGATTAATACACGTGGCCAAAGTGTCTGTCTGCTAAGGGTCCCCAAAAAATGGCTACATTTAAAAAACATGATGGGAAAAATATAATAGAAGTTTCAAGTTTTATTAGTCGTATGTACAGGATACACATGTTACACACTGTCCAATGAAATGCTTAATTGCACGTAACAAAGCATAACGGTGAGATTTTAACTCGTGTATTGTTGTCTCTTTCTCTCTGTGTGTCAGGACCCTGTTGGCACTGGGATGTCATGTGACACAGACTAACATTAACGCTGAGGAAGATCTGAAGAAAGTCAAACTGCCCAAAGAGTAAGTCATGTGGTTTCTACTAGTAGACCTATCTATTGTAGCAATGTGAGAGAAATAATGATGAATTCATTAGGAAATCAGAGGGAGTCTGTCTTGTGGTTTGAGACACTTCAACTACAGTTCTACAGCTCTACAGTTCTACAGCTCGACTGTTCTACAGTTCTACAGTTCTACAGCTCTACAGTTCTACAGCTCTACAGCTCTACAGCTCTACAGCTCTACAGTTCTACAGTTCTACAGTTCTACAGCTCGACTGTTCTACAGTTCTACAGTTCTACAGCTCTACAGTTCTACAGCTCTACAGCTCTACAGCTCTACAGTTCTACAGCTCTACAGTTCTACAGCTCGACTGTTCTACAGTTCTACAGTTCTACAGCTCTACAGTTCTACAGCTCTACAGCTCTACAGCTCTACAGTTCTACAGTTCTACAGTTCTACAGCTCGACTGTTCTACAGTTCTACAGTTCTACAGCTCTACAGTTCTACAGTTCTACAGCTCTACAGTTCTACAGTTCTACAGTTCTACAGTTCTACAGCTCTACAGTTCTACAGTTCTACAGCTCTACAGCTCTACAGTTCTACAGCTCTACAGTTCTACAGCTCTACAGCTCTACAGTTCTAGAGTTCTACAGTTTTACAGCTCTACTGTTCTACAGTTCTACAGTTCTACAGCTCTACAGTTCTACAGCTCTACAGTTCTACAGCTCTACAGTTCTACAGTTCTACAGTTCTACAGCTCTACAGTTCTACAGCTCTACAGCTCTACAGTTCTACAGTTCTACATCTCTACAGTTCTACAGCTCTACAGTTCTACATCTCTATAGTTCTACAGTTCTACAGTTCTACAGCTCTACAGTTCTACATCTCTACAATTCTACAGTTCTACAGCTCTACAGCTTTACAACTTGATATTTCTGTGTGATGTCTAACGGGTATATGTTTTGATATTTTCAGCTATGTGATGTCTAACGGGTACAAGCCAACGCCACTGCAGCTTTCTGAGGTGAAACTGACGGCTGGTCAGGAGGTTCTGGTCGATAAACTGGCGGAGAACGCTCACAACGTGTGGGCCAAGGACAGGGTCAAACAAGGATGGACGTACGGCATCCAGCAGGTAACGTGCTCCCTCTCTCCCTTTATCTGTCAAATCTTAAGTGCACAATCAATACAATTAAGCAATAAGGCCCGAGGGGGTGTGGTATATGGCCAAAATACCAGGGCTGTTCTTACGCACGACATAACGCGGAGTGCCTGGATACAGCTCTTAGCCGTGGTATATTGACCATATACTACAAGTCCCTGAGGTGTCTTATTGTTATTATAAACTGGTTATCAACGTAATTAGAGCTGTAAAAATAAGTGTTTTGTCATACCCGTGGTATATGGTCTGATACACCACGGCTGTCAGCCAATTAGCATTCAGGGCTCCAACCACCCAGTTTATAAATAACATTATAAACCAATGTCTTTGTCCAATTCTTTAATCTACCAGACATGTTGGAGTGTGATTAGGCATCAGATTAACAGATGAGCTTTGACTATATAAATCTCATGCATTTATACGTCATCGAACAGACCATTATTTAACAAGACAAAGCCAGTCTAGTGAAGCACAGGGGTCTGATGCATGTCGTTAATTATCTCTGTAGGATGTGAAGAGCAGGCGTAACCCTCGCCTGGTGCCTTACGCTCTGCTAGACGAGAGAACCAAGAAGTCTAACAGAGACAGTCTGAGGGAGGCCATCAGGACCCTGGTGGGATACGGCTATGACATCGACCCCCCAGACCAAGAGGGTGAGGACATTAGCAATTTAATGGTCAAATAACTGTAGTACTGAACTGTACAGTGCTGTAGTAGCGATCTAATTGTCACTTTACACTGATGTTACATTGTCGGAGCTATCATTAAAGACACTTTTCCAGTATCCTTCAACTCATTTATTAGCAAGCAAACAGGTACATGTCTCCCTTACCTCCCTTACCTCACCCATAATATCAGATAACATCTTGCCACTGCCCACCTGAATAGTTAGTGTGGAGGCTAGATGGACTGCAATAGATATGGTCCTTCAGGACGGATTCAATCAATCTTTCAGAGTACTAAGATATCTCTCTAGCTAGGCCCAAAGATACCCTACAGTTGTCATGGTTTTGGGATGGGTTGAATATCTCCTCTGTGTCCCCAGCCTGTCATATCGTGGAGAGGCAGAGCATTGAGACGATCCGGTTCTTCCGCGTAGAGCAGACGTATGCGGTGAAGACAGGGAAGTGGTACTTTGAGTTTGAGGCCCTGACCGGAGGGGACATGAGGGTTGGCTGGGCTAGACCAGGCTGTAGGTCAGACTTTGACCTGGGCATGGACGACCAGGCCTACGTCTTCGATGGATACAAGGTAAACAAACAACGCTTTTTTATCTTTAAATCATGTTTGTTTTTTTCTTACCTTTTTCTAATCTTATCTTGACTCTCTTTTGATACGGTTTGAAGTGTATTATCATGTACGTATAGGTCTAGCCTACTCATTCTGCATTCAGCAATGAGATATTGTTGCCAAACAAGCCAACAACAAGTTGGCTAAATCAGAAAGAAATGACACGCCATGCACCTAGGCAAAGGACTGTACACTTGGTTGTACGCTTGATCAACTTTACATTTCCGGGGTGGTTATTACATTAGGGTTAGTAATACGTGTTGTTTGTTCCCCCAGGGTCGTCGGATGCACATGGGGGCACGTTTCTTCGGCCAGTCATGGAACAAAGGAGACGTGGTGGGCTGCATGATCAACATGGAGGACAAGTCTATGGTCTTCACCCTCAACGGAGAACTTATCATCACTAACAAGGGATCCGAGCTCTGCTTCGTCGACTTCGAGACAGAGGATGGTGAGTTTCTTTTTCCTTTCTCGGTCTCTTGTTGGAAGACTGTAGTCTGTAGTGGGTACTCTATGGTGTCCTGTGTGGCTCAGTTGGTAGCGCATGGTGCTTGCCACACCCAGAGTCACTTAGAAATGTCCCTGTTTTTGAAAGAAAAGATCTTCGGTTTCTTGGAAATTTCTCGCAGAAAAGCACTTTCTTCTGGAACTCGTCAGTCTATTCTTGTTCTCAGGAATAGCCTTCATTTCTCAGAACAATAATAGACTGACGAGTTCCAGAAGAAAGTTCTTTGTTTCTGGCCATTTTGAGCCTGTAATCGAACCCACAAATGCTGATGCTCCAGATACTCAACTAGTCTAAAGAAGGCCATTTTTATTGCTTCTTTGATCAGAACAATAGTTTTCAGCTGTGCTAACATAATTTGCGAAGGGTTTTCTAATGATCGATTAGCCTTTTAAAATGATAAACTAGGATTAGCTAACACAACGTGCCATTGTAACACAGGAGTGATGGTTGCTGATAATGGGCCTCTGTACTCTGTATTCCATAAAACAATCATCCGTTTCCAGCTACAATACTCATTTACAACATTAACAATGTCTACACTGTATTTCTGATCAATTTGATGTTATTTTAATGGACAAAAAATGTGCTTTTCTTTCAAAAACAAGGACATTTGTAAGTGGCCCCAAACTTTTGAACAGTAGTGTATGTCAGTCACCCTGGATAAGAGTGTCTGCTACAGTGTTAATGTCTCCTTTTCTCTCTAGAAAGATCGGGAGGAGGTTCATCCTTCCTTAGCTAACTTTATGTACTGGTTTATACATACAGTACGTTTGCTTTGCATCATGTAATGCACATTGCTATTTATTCAGATGTGTTTTATGTGTTCAAGATGTTCTTCACCAGAAATGATCTCTTCAGGTTTTGGATCTCTTAGAGATTGGAGACGCAGAGATTTAAACACATACAGCTAAACATAAAGCAGCAAAGTATTGGGGGAAATCAGTCATTTCAATTAGCCTGCAAAAATGAACCTGTTGTTGTTGGAAGACAAGCACAATCACTCAGTTTAAATCATATCGATTGTTGTGTTCCAAATTAAGCTTTTTCTCCAAAGTTCTAGGGGAGTGCAGTGTAACTGAGTGTTTTGCAAATAATGGGTGTTTTTGCACCCACTGATGGATTGGAGTTCATTGCTTTTGGGTTGTGGTTTAAGACTAGTTTCTTTCCAGACTCATACGTTAAACTTTTACCTCTGACCTCTCCCCTCTCCAGGCTTCATCCCAGTGTGTTGTTTTGCCAAGTCCCAGAATGACCTTATAACTTCTAACCTCTCCCCTCTCCAGGCTTCATCCCAGTGTGTTGTTTTGCCAAGTCCCAGAATGACCTTATAACTTCTAACCTCTAACCTCTCCCCTCTCCAGGCTTCATCCCAGTGTGTTGTCTGGCCCAGGCTGAGATTGGCCGTATGAACCTGGGGAAGGACGCCAGCACCTTTAAGTACTACACCATGTGTGGCCTGCAGGAGGGCTTCGAACCCTTCGCTGTCAACATGAACCGTGAGGTCACCATGTGGTTCAGCAAACGCCTGCCTACCTTCGTCAACATCCCCAAGGACCACAACCACATCGAGGTACCGTTTCAGTATTAAGGGGCCTGGTTACCCAGGGGCCTAATGTTGAGCAATAATCCACTAAAGCCTGACATCTTAAAGGAAATTGTTCTATTCCTGGTTCTGAGTGCTAATCATTCTCCTCTCCATCTGATTGTACTGGCCCCAGGTGACAAGGATAGATGGGACAGTGGACAATCCTCCGTGTCTGAAGGTGACCCACAAGACATTTGGGACCCAGCAGAGCAACAGTGACATGCTGTACTGCAGATTGAGCATGCCTGTAGAGCTCCACGCTCCTCATGTCAATCCTGAGGAGTCTCAGAAACTCAGGTCAGAAACAATGTAGAAACACTGAGGTAGAAACATACACATATTGCTTTCAACCAAGGCTTTAGATATTCCATTTTTACTATTGGAAGACAATAAACATCAGTCAGTCAGTCAATCAATATTATAGTATTTTATACATTCATTTAATGTGACGCGGAACACGATAAGTTAACGCTGATCTTACCTGGTGATTTTCCTTTTTGCAGTCAGCCCCCAAAGGGAGATGATTACGGCAGCATCACCACATACTATCACTCAGTGAGAGTGTTTGCTGGCCAGGACCCGGCGTCAGTGTGGGTTGGCTGGGTAACCCCTGACTACCATTACCATAGCAAACACTTCAGCCTCAACAAGACACGCACGGTTACCGTAACCCTGGGAGACGAGAGGGGACGAGTCCACGAGAGGCAAGTTCTAGCTTTTTGCTGACATTTAACTGAAGTGATGACATCATTCATTCATTCATTCACATACTCACTAACTCACTAACTCACTCACTCGATCACTCACATGGTCACTCTCTCGATCACTCATTCACTCCGTCCCTCCCTGTTTTAACTCTCTCCCACCCTGTCTGTCCATTCCAGTGTTCGGAGGAGTAACTGCTACATGGTGTGTGCTGGAGATGTTGTCGGCTCCTCCCACTCCTCATCCCGGTCTAACATCGACCTGGAGATTGGCTGTTTCGTTGACCTAGCAACAGGCTTTCTCTCCTTCACAGCCAATGGCAAGGAGCTGGCCACAACCTACGAGGTAAACCTAATACATTCAATATATATTGTAGATTACATTACAGAAGGTGGGCCTACTGCATTCACCATATATATTACAGTACAGAAGGTAGACATACTGCATTCACCATATATATTATAGTACAGTAGGTAGACCTACTGCATTCACCATATAGATTACAGTACAGTAGGTAGACCTACTGCATTCACCATATAGATTACAGTACTGTAGGTAGTCCTACTGCATTCACCATATAGATTACAGTACAGTAGGTAGGTCTACTGCATTCACCATATAGATTACAGTACAGTAGGTAGGCCTAGTCTACTGCATCCAATACAGTACAGTACAGAAGGTAGACCTACTGCATTCACCATATATATTACAGTACAGTAGGTAGACCTACTGCATTCACCATATATATTACAGTACAGTAGGTAGACCTACTGCATTCACCATATAGATTACAGTACTGTAGGTAGGCCTACTGCATTCACCATATATATTACAGTACAGATGGTTGACCTACTGCATTCACCATATATATTATAGTACAGTAGGTAGGCCTAGTATACTGCATCCAATACAGTACAGTACAGAAGGTAGACCTACTGCATTCACCATATAGATTACAGTACTGTAGGTTGGTCTACTGCATTCACCATATTGATTACAGTACTGTAGGTTGGTCTACTGCATTCACCATATAGATTACAGTACAGTAGGTAGACCTACTGCATTCACCATATTGATTACAGTACTGTAGGTAGGCCTACTGCATTCACCGTATATATTACAGTACAGATGGTTGACCTACTGCATTCACCATATAGATTACAGTACAGTAGGTAGGTCTACTGCATTCACCATATATATTATAGTACAGTAGGTCGACGTACTGCATTCACCATATAGATTACAGTACAGTAGGTAGGCCTACTGCATTCACCATATATATTACAGTACAGTAGGTAGGCCTAGTCTACTGCATCCAATACAGTACAGAAGGTAGACCTACTGCATTCACCATATAGATTACAGTACTGTAGGTATGCCTACTGCATTCACCATATATATTACAGTACAGATGGTTGACCTACTGCATTCACCTTATATATTTTAGTATAGTAGGTAGACCTACTGCATTCACCATATAGATTACAGTACAGTAGGTAGACCTACTGCATTCACCATATAGATTACAGTAGGTAGGCCTAGTCTACTGCATCCAATACAGTACAGAAGGTAGACCTACTGCATTCACCATATAGATTACAGTACAGTAGGTAGACCTACTGCATTCACCATATAGATTACAGTAGATTAGGTAGGCCTACTGCATTCACCATATATATTACAGTACAGCAGGTAGTCCTACTGCATTCACCATATAGATTACAGTACAGTAGGTAGACCTACTGCATTCACCATATATATTACAGTACAGCATGGTAGGCCTACTGCATTCAC